>NW_011376231.1:0-914 GCF_000754665.1 Bison bison bison
GGAGCCTGGTGGGCTGCTGTCTCTGGGGTCGCACAGAGTCGGACACGACTGAAGCAACGCAGCAGCAGCAGCAGGACACTGGTGAGAAATCATTTCTTCAATTTTATCTAAGATTGAAACTAAACCCAAGGTTGGTAGTAAGCTTTGCTATTAGAGTCTATCCTTTTAGTTAATTCCAAATAAGCCTAAGACCTGTTTCTCCATGCTGACCTTGGGCTTTGCAGGGAGTCAGTGGCAACAGTGCTGGTTCATCAGCTGTTCTACTCCTCTCCCCTGACTAAAATACCAGTGGCTGACAAGGAAGGTCTATGTTTACCAAACATAAAGGCATCACAGAAAATACCCATATACATTCAGCAATACTAGCTGGGAAGGACAAAAATACAATATCTGCTCCCATCTGTGCCTTGTCCCTTCAGAAAATGTGCACACATATGGTGGGCCCATGTTAATTAAGCCCAAATATGGATTGGATTCAACTTGGAGAGCAACAGATAAATCTGCAGCTAAAACTTTTCCAAATGCTTTGATGCTTCCTGAATGAAAATGTTATCAAGGTGTTGAATAGGAGAGGGCTATAATGAACACTATCAGAAAGAAGAGCTCAGATGATCAAAGATTCAAATAACCAATTCTGCCCACATTTTAGTTATGTTTTAAATTTCAGTCATTTAACAGCTACTATTTATTTATACACCAAATATTCATGAAGATAAAATGCTATTAACCTGCACATTAAATTAATGAGAACTAACTTGTCCATGGTTACTCTGTTGTCTGAGTTCACAGCTATTTAATGGTGATGCTGAGTTGAAAAAAGAGGGAATAGCATTGTATAGCAATTCTCTTACTGTTTTATTTGGGATTATTTTACTTTTGGCAAAAAATAAAAAGAACTGCCAATGTGATTTTAA
>NW_011376232.1:0-542 GCF_000754665.1 Bison bison bison
CCAATACATGAAAGTGAAAAATGAAAGTGAAGTCACTCAGTCGTGTCTGACTCTTAGCGACCTCATGGACTGCAGCCTACCAGGCTCCTCCATCCATGGGATTTTCCAGGCAAGAGTCCTGGCATGGGGTGCCGTTGCTTTCTCCGAAAATTGTGTTTACTAATCTTTATAATAAAGAAACTACTTAATCAGATGGTTGTATTGATGTCATGGTGTATGTTAATATTTTTGCAAAATACATTATTCTCTGAAAATGTATGTATGTATATACACTCTTGAGAGTCCCTTGAACTCTCAAGGAGATCTTGAGAGCTCAAGGAGATCCAACCAGTCCATCCTAAAGGAAATCAGTCCTGAATATTCTTTGGAAGGTCTGATTCTGAGGCTGAAGCTCTAATACCTTGGCCACCTGATGCAGAGCACTGACTAATTGGAAAAGGCCCTGATATTGGGAAGGACTGAAGGCAGGAGGAGAAGGGGACAACAGAGGATGAGATGGTAGGATGGCATCACTGACTCGATGGACATGAGTTTGAGCAAGC
>NW_011376233.1:0-925 GCF_000754665.1 Bison bison bison
GTGTCACTTGAAATCTCAGTTCTTAAATAAGAAGGAGCACATCTGGTTATATTCCTTGTGCTCTCCATATGCCTACTGTCTGGAAACTTGCAAAAAATTATCTTAGCAAGTAATCAAACAGCTAACTAGTCAATACTAAAGGCAATCAACCCTGAATATTCATTGGAGGGACTGATACTAAAGCAGAAGCTCCAATACTTTGGCCACCTGATGAAAAAAGCTAACTCATTGGAAAAGACCTTGATGCTGGGAAAGATCGAAGGCCAAAGGAGAAGGGGGTGGCAAGGGATGAGATGGTTCGATAGCATCACCAACTCAATGGATGTGAATTTGAACAAACTCCAGGAGACAGTGAAAGATAGAGAAGCCTGGCATGGGGCAGTCCATGGAGTCTCAAAGTCAGACACAAATTAGTGTCTGAGCAACAACAACAAAACTACAATAAAATCTCATCTGTCATTGATTCAAAGATGTAAAACAACCCTAAAGAGATGAAATTTAGAGGCATCAGTTTTGTAATACAAGCTTGTAAGAATCTTGAAACTATGAGTAAAGGTTATGAGAACAGTATTTTCCCAAGAATTTTGCAAAATTTCTAAGAAAATAAAATAGCATACAATTTTTAAAGAATTGATACTTCTGACCTCTTCATTACTTGGGAGTTGACACCTCCGAACCAGTAGGGAGCAGTTCATATTATGAAGGATTTTACTGCACATTACATTATCTGCCAGGGCCACTCTTCTTCCAGACATCCATGTGACCTGCTTCTTTATTTTCCGTTAATCTCTACACAAATATCCCTAGATAAAATAGCATTCTTACCATTTCCAGAGGACATTCTAGCTTTCCTCCTGTCTTGTATTTTCCTCCCTTGGCCCTTAAGACCTATTTGACAATGTGTGTGTTTATTCATTTACTGCCT
>NW_011376234.1:0-911 GCF_000754665.1 Bison bison bison
GGGACACTGGTGTAGCCTTTGACAGACAGGTGAATCTGTAGCAATGAAGTAGAAATTAGAGTCTCCCACTCTGAGGGATATTTTCCCCCATGAGACATTTATTAAGTGCTGGGGCAATGCAGGAGGTTGGCAGGGGTAGCAGGGAAAAAGAGGAGAGTAGTATAAAATTTCCCACAATTTTGAAGTGCTTGGAAGAAAATGTTTCCTAGAAGGAAAAGATCTCAACAGATAGATGTTTGCCAGGTTTTGAACCATGTTTTCAAAGATAGTGTAAGACGAGTGCAGAGAAAAAGAGAGTGAGCCGGGCAGTCAGGCAAGAAAAGGAAATTTATTAGAGGGAAAAGAGAGGGTGACTGGTTCTTAAGGAGAACCAGGTTCTCCCTTTCTGACAGAGTCCTTCTTATACCCCCAATGAAAAATTCTCTGAAGGATGGTCACGTAGCTGGAGGTCTGGAATCTGGTGGTCCTGCAGCTTTGAGAAGTTAGGCACCAGTGAGATAACAGGATGCCATTTGGACAATTTGGTCAGTCTCACAGATCACTGTGATTTATTCTTTGTTTGCAACCCCATGTGGGCCCTATCATTCTAGCCCTTTTGATTTAGGATAAGGGCCGAAGGTCAGTCTTCTGTAACTGCTTCCTGCCAGACAGGGTCATCGTGGGGGTAAGATAAGAAAAAGCTGGAATGCAGATCAAGGGGATTTGTGTGGGGTCAAAGTTTTTGATAATCTGAGTGAGTTTGAAGTAGCTTGTGGATAGTTTGGTTGGTGAAGGCTTGTAAGAGGTCCTGAAGAAATTTTGAAAAAGTTGCATTAAACATGGGCTGAAAGTTAGAATAAGGGTAAGCAGAAGGAGAAGGCCTAGAAAAGGTAGGAATCCAATTCCAATTGCTTAACCAGTTTTACCATGAA
>NW_011376235.1:0-668 GCF_000754665.1 Bison bison bison
AGAAGTGGACGACAGAGGATGAGATGGTTGGATGGCATCACTGACTCAGTGGACATGAGTTTGAGAAAACTCAGGGAGATAGTGAAGGACAAGGAAGCCTGACATGCTGCAGTCCATGGGGTTGCAAGGAGTCGGACATGACTGTGACTGAACAACAACATAATCCGTTATGACTGTGTTCTTATAAAAAGAGAACATTCAGACACAAATATACGCAGAGGGAAGGTGATGTAAAGACATAGACAGTTAATACCATTTGTGGCCAAGGAAACACCTGAGTTTGACAGAAGGAGGAGGACCAGGAACAGCAGTCACCCTCAAAAAAGGAGCCAACCCCAGTGACACCTTCATCTCAGACTTCTAGCCTCTAGAACTGAGAGACAATAAGCTTCTGTTTTAAATTCAGTTTGTGGTACTTTATTACAGCAGTTTCAGCAACTAATACAACCAGGGTGACTGTGTACTTGAGAAGGAAAAATAAGACTTCCTGATTAAGAAGAGATGGCAAGAATACACAGAAGAACTGTTCAAAAAAGATCTTCACAACCCAGATAATCACGATGGTGTGATCACTGACCCAGAGCCAGACCTCCTGGAATGTGAAGTCAAGTGGGCCTTAGAAAGCATCACTATGAACAAAGCTAGTGGAGGTGATGGAATTCCAGTTG
>NW_011376236.1:0-1096 GCF_000754665.1 Bison bison bison
AGGATCTAACCCGTGCCCCCTGCAGTGGAAGTGTGGATTCTCAGCCACTGGGCCACCAGGAAAGTCCCTAGAATTCTAAACTTTTTATTTACTGACTTTTACTTATTTTATTTTTTAAAATTTGTCTATCTATCTATCATCTATTTATTTTTGGCTGTGCTACTTGCAAGATCTTAATTCCTCGACCAGGGATTAAACCTGGGTCACACACAGCAGTGACAGGGCCAAGTCCTAACCACTGGTATGCCAAGGAATCCCCTCACTGACTTTTACAATGAATGTATTTGTTACTTTTGGGGTCTGATAGGGAGAGTGAACTCTCTCCTGATATTTTGCCAAAGATTTTCTAAAACAGAGGGCAGGGCGCACAAGTTCAGTTTGTAGTTCAGAATTTGTCATCCTATGCCAGATGCTTCACCCACATCGCTGATAACTTTTGCACAATGGACAGCCCTCCATCAACCCACTTGTTAGTCTCCAACTCAGTGGCCTAATACAGTGCACAACCATTATATATTCAGCATGTAGCAATAAAGGACCTACTATGTGCCAGCTGTTATGCTGGGCACTGGAAACTGGCAGTAGGGGCCAAGGCTCCAGTTATACTCCTGCCCTGAAAATCAGATAATAAAAAGCAGGAGCCTTCTGGGGCAAAGTGGCATTGTTTAATACTCAGTGAATTCAATTCTGCTTAAAAATTGCTTAAACTTGGCATCATCAGGCAAACGGCTTTGGAATTTAGCAAAAAACAAAATTACATACTGAGTAACAGACCTGGGGCATGAACTTGCTGTATCAATCTGCTAGAGTTTAAAAATGGTAGCTGATAGATAAAGACATCCTGAGAAAAGAAAAATACAAATCAATATCCCATATGAATTTTAATGCAAAAATTCTTTCTTTTAATTAATTAATTTATTTTAATTGGAGGCTAATTACTTTACAATATTGTAGTGGTTTTTGCCATACATTGACTTGAATCCGCCATGGGTGTACATGTGTTCCGTATCCTGAACCCTGCACCCACCTCCCTCCCCATCTCATCCCTCAGGGTCATCCCAGTGCTCCGGCCCTGAGCACCCTGTCTCAGATGCAA
>NW_011376237.1:0-561 GCF_000754665.1 Bison bison bison
GGTGCTCAATAAATATTAGTTGACTTGGATTCTGTCTGAATTAACATTAAAAAAAAGAAAAGAAAAGAAAAAGGGGTACCTAAAGCCAGTGCTATGTGAGAACCTGGAGGGATGGGATGCGGAGGGAGGTGGAAGTGGTGTTCAGGTTGGAGGGGACACATGTATACCTATGGCCAATGTATGGCAAAACCATCATAATGTTGTAATTATCCTCCAATTAAAAAAAATCTTCCCGCCTTGTTAGGAAGCACTTAAGGTAAGAGGTAACTTGGTTGTGATTTGGAAAAAAGGACCAAAAAGAAACTACTTGTGAATTCCAGGCCTGGTTTATCAAGTTAAAATTATGTTTGCTCTGATTCATTCATGAATGAATCCATGAATCCACTTCCCCAGTGGCTCAGTGGTAAAGAACCTGCCTGCAATGCAGAGAAGTGGATTCGATCCCTGGGTCAGGAAGATCCCTTGGAGGAGGGCATGACAACCCACTCCAGAAAAAAAAAATAAAGAAGTTCTCTCAGTACCAGGGTGACGGCTCAAAACCTAGAGAAAGTGGACATGTAA
>NW_011376238.1:0-608 GCF_000754665.1 Bison bison bison
CACCCCAGTTATACCAATGGGCAGATCATCAAAACAGAAAATTAATGAGGATCAAACCCAGGTCTCCCACATTGCAGGCAGACACTTTAACTTCTGAGCCACCAGGGAAGATCTCAACAAGGAAACACAAACCTTAAATGAAACATTAGACCAAAGGGACCTAATTGATATCTTTAGCATTTTCCACACAAATCCAAAAGAACACACCTTCTTCTCAAGTGTGCTTGGAACATTTTCCAGGATAGACTATATTGGGCCCAAAAATCAAACCTCAGTAAATTATTAAAAATTGAAACTCTATGAAGCATTTTTTCTGACCACAATACTATGAGACTAGATACCAATTACAGTAAAAAACACAAACACTTGGAGATTAAACAATATGCTTTTACATAATGAACAGGTAAGTGAAGAAATCAAAAGGGAAATCAAAGAATTCTTGAAACAAATGACAATGAAAACATGACACCTCAAAAACTATGGGATGCAACAAAACAGTTCTAAGAGGGAAGTTTATAGCAAGAAAAAAGAAAAACATCAAATAGACAACCTAACTTTACACCTAAAACAACTGGATAAAGAAAGACATTAAAAAAAAAAAAAAGATA
>NW_011376239.1:0-618 GCF_000754665.1 Bison bison bison
ATACATTCCCTTGGCTCTAAGTCCTTGTTTATTATATAAATAATCTGCTGAGCAAAGTATAGATTTCCCATTAGCACATCCAGTGTGTCTACTTTATAAAAAATATTTCCTTGCAGGGCCCATTGTACTCACCCAAACTGATGGTTTTCACTGAGCTTGTACTGCACCCATATGCAGGGTAAAGCCAATGGATCACTGGGATCTGTAGTTTTACTTATCTATTTCACACAGTCTCAAGCATAATTTTAAATGTAGCCAATATTCAAGTAAAAACAGTAGAACCATTGCTTTCTCATAATGAGCAGTCAAGAAAGATTTCTTTGAATATTAATATGTTCTAGTCAGGAGACTAAACCCCTTTCATGGGGAGTTGTGGAAATTCTTTTCCTTAAGTTAAGGAAACCCTTTCTCTTTATACATTTTGTCTATTGCTGGTACCCTGAAAGACTTAAGCAAAGCCAAGCCACTTCACTTTACTGTTTCTGACAAAACAAACAAGCAAAGCAACCCCACACACAGGCACATAGATGTATGTAATACACCCAATAGAGGTAGGTCAAATATAAGGCAATGGTATCGGAAATACAAGGGCTTCCATGGTGGCTCAGTGATAAAGAA
>NW_011376240.1:0-964 GCF_000754665.1 Bison bison bison
AAAATTTACAATGGAAAAAAGACAATCTCTTTAATAAGTGGTGCTGGGAAAACTGGATAGCTACATGCAAAATAATGAGATCTCAGAAAATCTCTTTACACTATATACAAAAATAAACTCAAAATTGATTATAGACCTGAATGTAAGACCTGAAACACTAAAGTTTCTAGAAGAGAATACAGACAGAACACACTTTGACGTGATTGTAGTAATAATTTTTTGAATTTGTCTCCCAAGACAAAAGAAATCCATGCATTTAAGTTCAAACACATTCTAAAGGATCAATATTCATTACATGCACCCCCACCCCATATTTTATGGTTTTGATAACATATTTTATATCTCCATGTTTATCCTTTCAGTGTTTATTGTAGGTATAGTTGCTTTTACAAATTTTTGTCTAGTAATGTACATACTGGCCTATTTAAGGAGGTGATCTTCTATCCTTTCTTTATATTTGTCTTTTCTAGTGAGCTAGTCCTTTTACTATAGATTCTTACTTCCTTTCCATTTAGAGAAGACCCTTCAACAATTCTTTTAAGGTAGGTTTAGAATTGCTGAACTCTTAGCTTTTGCTTGTCTGAGAAATAATTTATCTCTCCTTCTATTCTTTCTTTTAAAATTGAAATATAGTTATTTACAATATTGTGTTAGGTTCAGGTGTACAGAAAAGTGATTCAGTTCTACACGTGAATATGTATATATCTATATTTGTTTAAAAAATTCTTTTCCATTACAAATTATTATAAGATATTGAATATAATTCCCTATGCTATAGAATGAATACTTGTTGCTTATCGTCCTTCTATTCTAAATGGTAACCTTTCTGGAAGCGTTTCCCATTCAGCACTCTGAATATGTCATGTTACTCCCTTCTGGCCTGCAAAGTTTCTGGAGGAAATCCGTTGATAGCTTTATGAGTAATTCCTTTGTAAATGACACTTTTTTTTTTTTCTTGCTGCTT
>NW_011376241.1:0-734 GCF_000754665.1 Bison bison bison
AGAGGACCCCGAGAACCCGGTTATTGAAAAATTCCGTGTTCTCAAAAGCTGAGACACAGTAGGAAAACATTGTCTGGGTGGCGTGGATCATGTCACTGTAGTTCCACTCGTGCTGCCCGAACACCAAGTACCCGAATGCCATGAAGACAAAGAAATACACGGACACCACCAATGCCATGTGGCAGATGCCAGGAAGGGCAATCTGGATGGCCCTCTGAGCCAGACGCACATCGTAAAAGACCCTGGAATACCGGAGCGTCTTCAGGATCGTCAGAAATACTAGGAAACCCAAAATCACCCTCATGGTGTGATCCACTTGAGCCACTGCATGAAAGGGAATGAAATCCTCAGGGTTCGACCGGTAAGCCTGAACTATACCGATGGCCAAGAAGTGCTTCCTGAAAAAGAGTACAATCCACAGGGTAAAGATACATTTTAGAGCAAAATTGAGCAAATTATATACACTTTGCACATAGGCAGTCCTTTCTTGTGTGATTACGTAAACCTCATCAACAGTGTAGGCAAGGAAGAAAATGAAGATGGCCAAGTACAAGTAGTTTTCTGCTGAGTCGGCTGAGTTTTTTCTGTTGAAATCAGCGAGCAAGAAGGAGTGCGCATTCAGGCTAGTGTTCACAACACCTAACTGAGAGACCTCGAAGATGACCGAGATGCTGCAGAGGAGACTGATGTCTGGATTGAAGGTGGTCAATTCCACAATCACAGACCACGTCTTC
>NW_011376242.1:0-1073 GCF_000754665.1 Bison bison bison
CTGATTCATCAGAAAAGACCCTGATGTGGGAAAGATTGAAAGTGGGAGGAGAAGGGACGACAGAGGATGAGATGGTTGGATGGCATCACCGACTCCATGGACATGAGTTTGAGTAAACTCCAGGAGTTGGTGATGGACAGGGAGGCCTGGCGTGCTGTGGGTCATGGGGTCGCAAAGAGTCAGACACGACTGGGTGACTGAACAACAACTAATGTCATAGGATCATTCATTTTCAATGTGGGTATGATGCCCATGGGGGCAAAAATTGGTTCTTGAGAGCCAAAAAAATCTTGGATGTTTTAGTGAGGTGTGCTTCTTCAGACAACCTCAGAACACAAAAAGAGGTATGGTGTGTCTTTGATATTAAATTTTCTTGAGGGAGAGTAATTAGGAAAAATATCTAAAACAGCTCTTTTAAGGGGCAATAATTTTAGAAAGCTTGAGAAACACTGGCAATATGATTAGGATTCCTGCGGGGAGCGAGCTCCGTCCCTGGCAAAGGTCATGAGGAAGGAGGCTCGGCATACGCAAAGGTGGGATCAAGCCTCAGGAGTCTCCCTGGAAATTCTCGAGCAATCTACCCCCAAAACCAGAGTCTGCCTACTTCCTGCTTTGTGCTCTCACCTACACCTCTGACTTTACGGGGGGCTGTCCCCCACTACCTCTCTCTGAAAAAAGAGTTAGCTTACAGCTCCAGTTAATAATTCCTGGGTGTGACAGTGTTTCAACCTACAAACTCCTTTGGAAGTCCTCTAGCCTGCCTGAATAGGTTTTTTCTGGCCACATGTGATTGTTCACAGCCTCCCAACTGTGAGAGGCAGGAGATGTTCTAAACTGTCTAAACACAGATTCCTTTGAGCAGTTAAAAGATTGATTTGAAATTGTATTGGTGAAGGGATTTTCACTTGTTGGGCCAATGTTTGCTGCTAAGTTTCCATATCCCTTACCTGCTGTGTCCCTGGCAGTGTATTGTTTAATATAATTGGTGTAAGTAGTAGCTTTAATGTTTGTAACCTGGGACCCTTGAGTTAATTCTTTTTCTTGTTATAGCCCACCACACCTTTGCTCTGTAG
>NW_011376243.1:0-782 GCF_000754665.1 Bison bison bison
CCCCCTGCCAATGCAGGAGACACAGGTTTGATCCCTGATCTGGGAAGACACCACATTCCAAGAAGCAACTAAGCCCATGCACCACAGCTATGGAGCCTGTGCTCTAGAGCCCAAGAACCACAATTACTGAACCCTCGTGCCACAAGTACTGAAGCCCTCATATCCTAGTGCCTGTGCTCAGCAACAAGAGAAACCATGGCAATGAAAAGTCTGTGCACTGCAACTAGAGAGTAACCCCAGCTCACTGTGACTAGAGAAAAGCCTGCACAGCAATGAGGATCAAGCACAGCAAAAAAAAAATTAATAAAATTTTTAAAAAATAAAAAAAAAAGAACTACCATATGATCCAGCAATCAAACACCTGGGTAAATATCTAGAAAAAACTAATCTGAAAAGATACATGCACCCCAATGTTCATAACAGCACTATTTACAATAAATGTCAAGATATGGAAGCAACTTGACTATCCATCAACATAGGAATTGATTTTAAAAAAAAAGACACGGTACAGGGAATTCCCTGGCGGTCAAGTGGTTAGGACAACACATTCTCACTGCTGAGGGAGCAGCCCTCCCCACAAAAAAAGACATAGTACATATATACAATAGAATATTACTCAGCTACAGAAAAAAATGAACAAACTGATGCCAACTTGCAGCAACATGGATGGACCTAGAGACTCTCATACTAAGTCAGTCAGATAAAGACAAAAATAGTATCACTTATATGGAATCTAAGAAAAAAGATACAAATGAACTTATTTACAAAACAGAAACAGACTT
>NW_011376244.1:0-650 GCF_000754665.1 Bison bison bison
AAGACTTTGACTGTGTGGATCACAATAAACTGTGGAAAATTCTGAAAGAGATGGGAATACCAGGCCACCTGACCTGCCTCTTGAGAAATCTGTAAGCAGGCCAGTAAGCAACAGTTAGAACTGGACATGGAACAACAGGCTGGTTTCAAATAGGGAAAGGAGTACATCAAGGCTGTATATTGTCACCATGCTATTTAACTTGTATGCAGTGTACATCATGAGAAATGCTGGGCTGAAGGAAGCACAAGCTGGAATCAAGATTGCAGGGGGAAATATCAACAACTTAGATAGGCAGATGACACCACCCTTATGGCAGAAAGCAAAGAACTGAAGAGCTTCTTGATGACAGTGAAAGAGGAGAGTGAAAAAGTTCAGTTATAATTCAACATTCAGAAAACTAAGATCATAGCATCTGGTCCCATCACTTCATGGCAAATAGGTGAGGAAACAGTGACAGACTTTATTTTCCTGGGCTCCAAAATCACTGCAGATGGTGATTGCAGCCATGAAATTAAAAGACACTTACTCCTTGGAAGAAAGTTATGACCAACCTAGATAGCATATAAAAAACAGACATACTTTGCCAACGGTCCATCTAGTCAAGGCTATGTTTTTCCAGTGGTCATGTATGGATGTAAGAGTTGGACTAT
>NW_011376245.1:0-743 GCF_000754665.1 Bison bison bison
AGTTCAATCCCTTGTCAGGGAACCAAGATCCCATATGCTGCAGGGTTCAGCCAAAAATAGGAAACAAAAAGAATCCACTTCCAGAAATCACTGAAAGCTGTTTTAGGTTACTGTTTTTTGCAACTAAGGACACAGATTAGAATCTGCTAAGAGAAGGAGCACAGAGGGCAGAGTCTGGGAAAGTTCCAGCCAGACAGCTTCCTGCTCTCCTCTCCCCGAGGAGTCAGAGACAGAGCAACTTAACTGTTCTGGAGTTAATGCCTGACAACAGGCCCAGAAGACTGACAACCAGAGAAGCTCACCCAAACCCTGTGACCAGAGTTTTTATTGGACCTTCATCATGAGGGCATCTGCCCTTGTGGCAGATTTTACTCTCCTGCTCCTTCTGAAGGTGAACTGATACCACAGGATCCAAAGCCCCCACTGGAAATCACGTTGTTAAACTGTCTTGTGCGGCCAGCTCCTGCCCTTAATCACAGCTGAAGACTCTTCAGTGTGACGCCAGGACCTCAGGCAAACGGAGACTCTCCATCAGGCAGGACTTCCCAGGGTTTAGAGATTATACCTCCTGGAATCCAAGGGCAAAGGCCAGACCTCTCTTTGGGCTCCATTAACTTCCTTACTACATAGAATGATGTGTGCTAAATTCAAGGTAGCAGTTATTGCTAGATTTTAGTGGGAGATATGGTTGGGGAAGGGGTACAAAGGGTGAGTGTTTTAAATTTTAAGCTGGATGGTAGGTG
>NW_011376246.1:0-836 GCF_000754665.1 Bison bison bison
TGTATGTAAATTGTATCTCAATAAAGTTGTTTTTTTTTTTGTTAATAAGAAAGGGATAGAAGTTTCCCACTGAGATGGGTCCTAGTGGCACATGACCCCTTTCCATTCCAAGGTTGGGTGATTTCTATTCCAGACTCGGGGATCTTCTGATATCTCCCCCACCCAAGGTTGGGGCCCTAGGAGAGCTTTCTCAGCAGCACCTGGACACGCTCACCCGTTGAGGTGTCTGCCAGTGGCTGAGTCAGAGGCTTCGGGCAGCGCTGAGAAGGCACCCCCTGCATCACACTGTCAGCCTGGCCCCCTGAGTTGGTTTGTTTTTCCAGGGCATAAACTTATTTTATGGAGAAATAAAATGCACAATAATAAAAAGGGGGAGGGGAGTGTTTCCACAGGCTCACATTTTATCCAAAGGGGCCGTGATTTGGCATCCCTGGCTCGAATATGAAATTATTACACAAGAATTGACTCTCGGTGTCTCCGATGCTCCCTGGGATGATTGCTTCTATAACTTATGGAGACAGCTGAGCGTTTGCATTCAAGTGATCACATAAATTAATATCCATATGTGGAAATGGTGTGCTGGGAGCCGGCCTGCTTTAAGAATGCATTCCTTGTAATGATCCTTGCACCTGAAGAAAAATGCCCATCCCAGGTTGCGAGTGCAGGCCTGGTATGCTCTAGTCATGGTTATAAGGGTTTGAAGTCAAATACAGCAGGCAATCTATTCCCCTTCTACAGTGCTGAAGAGCTCTGTGTTGTGTTCAGCGGTGATGTCATCAGAAGGAATGAAGGGAACTGCTTTTTCGAAAAAAAAAATTTTTTTTAATAAATAAATT
>NW_011376247.1:0-666 GCF_000754665.1 Bison bison bison
TTTACTAGTCCAATCGATTCATAGAAGGAATAAGATAACTCCTGTTACCTATAACTTTGACAGATGTACTTTTAATAGGCCATAAAATGCCAATAAAATGCCAGAGAAAAAACTTTTAACTTGTTTAAGCACTAGAAATTATTCATCCAAAAATAAACAGCACAGAGACTTCCTACCACAGTTAAAATATACACTTTTTGAGTACACAAGAAGAGAAAGTGAAAAGACAATCAGATCATCTGGCTTAGCAGTGGGAGACATGCCCCCAAGATGTTAGTCTTCAGCTAAGTTGCAGGATACAAAATTAATCTGCATTCCAATAATGAACTATCTGGAAGAGATATTAAGAAAACAATTATTTTTCCATCACATCAGAAAGAAAATACCTAAGAATAACTTTAAGCAAAGAAGTATAGACTTGTATATTGAAATCTGTAAAACATTGATTATAGAAATTGAAGACAAAAATTAATGGGAAGATATTTTGTTCTTACAGACTGAAAAAATTCAATTGTTAAAATATCCATACTACCCAAAGCATTCTACAGATTCAATGAAACCTCTATCAAAATTCAATGACATTTTTCACAGAGATAGAATAAATAAACCCTAAGATTAGTATGAGAGACAATAGACTACTAATAGCCAAAGTGAACTAGAGAAAGA
>NW_011376248.1:0-768 GCF_000754665.1 Bison bison bison
CATATGATAAGTTTGCAGGAAGAAAGACCTGGCTTGCTGCAGGACTCTACCCTTCCCCCATTATCCTCTATGCATAACTTAAGGTATAAAAACTACTTTGGAAAAAAAAGTGAGGGCCTTGTTCACTGAAACTTGGTCTCCCCATGTCGTTCTTTCTCTTACCTTCTGGCTGAATTATTCAGCCTCTTTTCTCCACTGAATTTCCTCACTGAGCTATTCTTATTTCAGCCTCTTTTCTCCACTGAATTTTCCTACTGAGCTATCCTCATTCTATTACTCCTTATATCCTTAATTAACATTTAATTAAGTAATTGTTTCCTGATCTTCGCCTACGCCGTCTCTCCTTCGAATACCCTGGATCAGCCGGAGCTGGGCCCCGGCAATAGGATCTCTGACATATGGTCAAAGCTGTGTTAAATCTGCAGCAGGTTTAACAACAGAACTAAAATGGCTCGGGTGGGACAGGGCTGGTTGGTCCTCAAGCATTTTTCTATCAAGACATCCAGGACAAATGGGATTCACAATTTAAACATAATCCTGTGGGTATCCATAGCTCTGAATATGGTGACAATCTCTCTATCACTCCTCCTTCTAGAAATATATCTACCTCTGTAAACTCAGGGCTGGGCACCCAACTGAAATCTAGCCAATCATAATATGCCATGTCAATATGCAAAGGCCTTGGCCCACAGATAACCTCATGGCTAACCAGACCAACTGGATTTCTTCCTTGAGAATGTTGAGCGGGGGTAATTTCTGTTTTCTTTT
>NW_011376249.1:0-898 GCF_000754665.1 Bison bison bison
TGGCACTTTCTTTCCCCTCAATAACTGAACCTGATACTTTCCTTCTCTCATCAGCCTAGAGCTTCTGAGGAAAGAGGGGACTGAAATATAATGTCAGCTATGTGTCCCTCTCAAGTGGAGAGGAGGTGAAGAGAAATGGAAGTTTAGAACTTCAAAAACTTAATAAATGGTTCAAAACTGTAATAAAAACAGGCCAAAGCATAATATTACTGATCTAAAGATACGTTTTTTTTTTTAAAGGTAACATCAAAAAGGACATCTCAAAAGAAGTAGATATAAATGGAGACATGAGAAGGAAGGGAGAACTGAAAATGTCCAAGAGTAGGGAAAAGAGCAATAGAAACAGCTGGGGTTTAAGAGTCTCATCTTGGAATTTCCTTTGATCCTGGGGCTTCTTTCTTTCCTGGTATCTCTGTCACGAACCTCCAGTTTCCCATCTAATTTAGTCTTGAAATATCTGTCTCTCTTGGGCCTTCTGTCTTATATAGATAGGTTTGAGTCCTGGGTCTTTGTGTGTGCTAGGGCACTTCCATCTTTTGGGTCACAGGTCTTCAAGACAAGGTTTTTTAATCCCATCCTAGGTCTCTGGCCTTCTGTCTCACGGAGACTTGAGTCTTCTATCCAACTCCAGTCTAGGCCCTTGGACCTTCTGTTGGTTTTGGATCATCTCACAGGGCGGCCTGGCATAACGAACAGCTCTGCAATGCTTATTTTGATAGCTGACACTCTGCACCTACTGGAAGGGGTTAGGAGGCGCCTTTACAAACACACAAAAGAGCACACACACAAACACGCATGAAAAAATATGCCAGGAGAGAGAATTGCATGAAATCAAAGAGGGGGAGACATAGACTCAAGAAATACTCAAAAGTGAATAGAAAGGCAAAAGGAGAGAAGC
>NW_011376250.1:0-686 GCF_000754665.1 Bison bison bison
AGATATTTGAAGAACTCATTTCCTTAGCATTTCTATACTTTCAAAAGGAGAATTTGGGCCAGTATAAATGCTATTTGGTCCATGGAAGTGGCAACAATTTTTGAGTGAACAATGCTGATTCCAGTAGCCCCTGTCCCTCTCTCATAGCCTCCAATGGATCGACTGAGATTCTTGTCCTTTTTGATAAAGGGTGAGGAGGGTGAGGATCTGTGCAACCATAGTGCAGTCACAGTCAGCCTCTCACTTTGTGGGTGGTCCATGAATTAAAAAAAACATAGTAATTTTTAATAAAATTATAAATAAATATATAAATTATAAATAAAAAATAAAATAATTTAAAAAAAACTTCTCTTCACTATGGAAGAGAAGTCTAATCTCAAGAATCCTGCTTTCTGCTGTTTTGAGACTCCTTGGAGAATTCTGGCTTTTGCCTTAAAATGTCCCTGCCCAGTCAAGCATGTTGTCCAGAAAGCCACATACTCTGCCATGACTATTCCTGAACAAAGTAAAACTTGAAAGGCAGCATTAGCTCAGCAACTGTTAACAAAATGAGACAGGTGCCCAAGAGGCCTTGAGTAGATGGCAGCCTACTGGCTGTGATGTAGGCAACACCACTCAAGGGAGAGAAGGGACAAGGACTCTAACCTGAAGAGGGAGTCAGACGTAGAAAACAGTTTCTTCCAGCA
>NW_011376251.1:0-932 GCF_000754665.1 Bison bison bison
TGGGGTGCCACGGCCTTCTCCGTTATTCTTGTTAGCTAGGTTTGAACCTCGTGGTGTCCCTCCGTTTACATTTCGCTTTGACGTATAAGAAATTCAGATACAGGACGCGGCGTCCGCAGAGTCACGTGGATTACAGGTGGCAGATTTTAGACCAATTGTAGGTCTCCTGTTGTCATACCCCATGCTTTTGCTACTGTATTAGGCGTCCCTGAAGGACAGGACTCTTGTTTCATCTTACACGTCCTGTAGTGCTTAGCATAGTTCTTTGGAGAAGGCATCTTGCTAAGAACCCGGATATCTCAGGTTGTCAGTGTCTCCACATTTTCATGCTTTACCTAAGCATTGAGCCATTTGGCGGAGAAGGCAATGGCACCCCACTCCAGTACTCTTGCCTGGAAAATCCTATGCTCGGAGGAGCCTGGTGGGCTGCAGTCCATGGGGTCACTAAGAGTCGGAGAAATCTGTGCGACTTCACTTTCAGTTTTCACTTTCATGTATTGGAGAATGAAATGGCAACCCACTCCCGTATTCTTGCCTCAAGAATCCCAAGGACAGGGGAGCCTTGTGGGCTTCCGTCTATGGGGTCGCACAGATTCGGACACGACTGAAGCGACTTTTCAGCAGCAGAGCCATTTGGACAAAAGTTATCTATAAGACTCGAAGACAAGAAAGTATGTGTAGCTCAGTTGTACACTGGAGATGAAACTGACCTTAGTGTGAAAAATCAGTGTGAGAAACTCCTCTGGCAAGGATACCAGAGATCTACATGCCAAGGAGGAAAATAAAAAAGGAGTAGCCTGTCCGCCTTTTAACATGCAAACTAAGATTACACTCAGAAGATAAGGTTAATCCTTATTTGCAGAGCAAAGCTGCCCTAAAGTGTGAGAGGACACCGTGCATTACCTGTGATTGTAAAACCAGTAAACATGTTT
>NW_011376252.1:0-756 GCF_000754665.1 Bison bison bison
GAGAAAAATACATATTTCTCTGGAGTGGTTTAAGAAGATACATTTCTGAGAGAAGAGTAATGATGTAAAACTACACCCATTTTTCATTAGTGTTAATGAAACCATATTGGTCTTTGTTGTTGTTGTTTAGCCCCTAAGTTGTATACAACTCTTTTGTGACCTCCTGGACTGTACCTGCCCGGCTCCTCTGTCCATGGCATTTCCCAGGCAAGAATACTGCAGTGGATCACCATTTCCTTCTCCAGGGGATCTTCCCAACCTAGAGACTGAACACAGGTTTCCTGCATTGGCAGGTGAATTCTTTACCACTGAGCCACCAGGGAAGCTCATATTGGCCATTAATCACTGACACAACACTTTAGTGTTAACTTTTTCTATACTAAACTGTCAACCTATGAAAGGAAACTTGAGAATACATAGCAAATAACATCTACAAGTCACATTTGTGGGGTACAGCTGGAAACAAGGTTTGGAAAAGAGTTCAGAGATTTTTAATGGCTATGTTTTCTTGCAAACAATGTTACACAATCTCCCCAAGTAACTGAGTTAATATATTTTAATGAATCAAATAGTAACAAAAACATAAAGGCTATAAAGTGAGAGAAATGTGTTTCCAAGAACATCAGTGTACCTAGTTATTCACTGTTGACTATCCTTGAGGCCAATTTGAATGGGCCTTCAAATTTTGCTGAACTATTATATATTGGATTCCCTGACATCTTTTTTCCATAAATAATGGCTTTCCATAAACAATTG
>NW_011376253.1:0-776 GCF_000754665.1 Bison bison bison
ACTGATTAGGACACTCTTCACTTCACAAGACCCATGACGCAGCATTTCTGCTTCACTGTATCAAGGCTCAGTGGAGTTTCAACATCACCAGCACCTGCAGAACCCCTTAGGCATGAGGTGCAGGGCCAGCATGGAGCTGCTCTGCTGTGGAACTGGGTATGGACAGAGAGCGTGGAGTCTGGTTTGGCTTAAAAACAGAGACTCTTTAGTGCCATATGTTTCTTCTCTAATCTTCTCAGGAATAAATAAGTAATTGAATGTGTAAATAATACAGCATAAGTTACTAAATTTACTTTCTTTGCCAAATGTTCTTTTAGGCCTCCCTTGGGTCCCAAGGTTTCTTTAGGAATGTGGATTTCTGTTAGTTTTTATGACTCTGAAGTATAGCAGAGAGAACACAAGATAAGGAGTTCAAAGATATGGTCTGAATACCTGCACTGTTATTAATTAACCACATGACCTTAGGTTAGTCACTAATCCCAGAAATTCTTAGCAGAGGTGCGTAGAACATTCTAGGGTGTCATAATAACTATGAGGTGTGCCTCAAGTAATTAGTTAACAACAATAGTCAAGTGATGAAGTTTGAAAGCAATTTAAAATACATAAATTAGAGTGAATTTAAAGTAATGCCAATAATTGGTGGTGGTGGTGGTTTAGTTGCTAAGTCATGTCCAACTCTTTGCTACCCCATGGGACTGTAGCCCCTCAGGTTCCTCTGTCCATGAGATTTACCAAGCAAGAATACTGGAGTGGGTTGCCATTTCCTTCTCCAGGGG
>NW_011376254.1:0-1026 GCF_000754665.1 Bison bison bison
AAATTATACCTTTAGTTATATAGTATCTTTCCTGGAAAATAAGATGCTCTTAAACCCGAATTGTGTCAAACAGTAGCATGGATAAGAATTGCATTATCCACAAGTTTCAGTAAAGCTGGCTTTCCCTCTCCTTTATTATATACATTGTTAACAAAATTTTAGAACTGGACACTTGATTGCAACAAAGAGGCATTCTATTTGGAGTTTATTGGACTGCAGCCAGGAGAGGAGCAGAGCTGACTGGTTCAGGCTGCTCCTATGCCTTTCGTCACACTTGATCTTGGATGTAGGGGTAGGTTGTGTCTGCAACAACCACTAGATTTGTCTGGAAACACTGAATCCTCTGGTCATTGACTTTGTTCCCAGGACTGTCTCAGGAGGTGACAATGATTTCCCATGGGGGAATCTGTGTCAGAGGCTTACCAACCATAGTTTCTACGTGGTTCATGGAAAGCTCACCTGTCAAGTGTCAACTCACCATCCATATGAGAGTCAGCACCAACATGCCCAGCAGAGCTGAGAGTCAGGAGGGGCTTGCATGGAAAGATATTTGTGTGCTTGGTCCTGGTCCTGGTTATAGACAGAAAGTATCAAGGAGGAATAACTCCCAGAATAAGTAGGCTTGCCCTGAATGCAAAATAGTGAGAAGAGGTCTCACACTTGGTGGGTGGGTCAGAGCTTTAGCCACAGGAGAGTGAAAAGGAAATGCCTGGGAAAGAGCTGTGGGGCAGGGGACAGTCTGACCCCAGCACCAGCGGTGAAGGACAAGACACACCTTGAAAGAAAGTGCTGTTTGTGGTAAAAGCACAGTGTGCTGCTAAAGATGAGGCTTGTGGAACCCAAATAGTAAAGAGGAGCCAGAAACAGTCCAGGAGGGATGAGAATGCTGTGTGCTGAGGACCTGCACTTCACCAAGCCCACAGCAAAGGGTGCTCTAGAGATTAAAACCAAGTCACTTGTGCACTCAGCCACCTGCTCATCTACAAGGCCAACAGGTACATGGTGGGTGAGGTGCATTTACAGCAC
>NW_011376255.1:0-580 GCF_000754665.1 Bison bison bison
GGATTTATTAGCCACTAGAGTACCACAAGGGACCCAAGAGATTTCAATTAATTCCTCTTGGGTTCATTCACATGTAATATTCCCTGAAATCATTTCTATAACTTGTAGATAAGATACCTTCTCGCTCCCCTCTTTTCTCTCACAGGCTAAATACAAAAAAATTTATATATACAAGTTTACTTTCAGCTAGTTGACTTTCTTTCTGATGTTCTCATCTGCAAATTAACCTCAAGTCCACTTAAATGTAGACATGTTGATATTCTTATAGATTATACACCAAAGGTTTTATAAAATATTAATGATATATCCTGTGCTGTAATTTATGTCCTTGTGCTTTTTCACTTTATATCTGGTACTTGGTGCCTCTTCATCTCCTTCACTTATTCCGCTCTTATCCATTTTATACTCCCTACAGTTTTATCCTGGATCCTTTTCAGCCTCAAACTATGCAAACATGTTTGCAATTCTATCTACTTGAGATAATTTATTTAACACCTTCATTATGCCAACTCATATAACAATTTCTCCAGCTGAGATGTTCTCACTCAGTCCAGGTTCATAGGGCCAAAATTTCATATTG
>NW_011376256.1:0-779 GCF_000754665.1 Bison bison bison
CATATATATAAATAATTTAAAGTATATTTTAAAAGATAGATACTTTCCTTATTTCTATGTTCACCAGCAGCACAAATGGAGATGAGAAAGCGATTACCTGCACCAAGTAGAGACAGGAATGCTATGCCAACAAGATGCTACTCCCTTAGAACTAGATGTTTTAAATTTACTTTAAGACTAGGTACTCCGTAGTTGTGTTCATCTATGTCCCTTCCCTACTGTCCCCATCACAAAATCAGAATGTCTAAGAATTTGTAACATTTGAGTGTAGAAGAAACTCATGCCCAGTCAAAAATGTCTCCAGGGAGCTTAACTTCAGTGTCTTTCCCCTCAAGGAAAAGGACCAAGTCCTGCCTAATATCAGCCCCAGGGAAAGACTTCAGAACCAGGAAGAATTTACAAAATTCATGGAAGCAACCTAGATGTCCATCAGCAGATGAATGGATAAGAAAGCTGTGGTACATATACACAATGGAGTATTACTCAGCCATTAAAAAGAATACATTTGAATCAGTTCTAATGAGGTGGATGAAACTGGAGCCTATTATACAGAGTGAAGTAAGCCAGAAAGAAAAACACCAGTACAGTATACTAACGCATATATATGGAATTTAGAAAGATGGTAACAATAACCTGGTGTACGAGACAGCAAAAGAGACACTGATGTATAGAACAGTCTTATGGACTCTGTGGGAGAGGGAGAGGATAGGAAGATTTGGGAGAATGGCATTGAAACATGTAAAATATCATGTAAGAAACGAGTTGCCAGTCCAGGTTCG
>NW_011376257.1:0-1017 GCF_000754665.1 Bison bison bison
ATCAGAGTCTTTTCCAATGAGTCAACTCTTCCCATGAGGTGGCCAAAGTATTGGAGTTTCAGACCCTAATAAAGGGAGAGCCGCAGGTCTGCACCCCTTTCCCCTCCTCTCTCTACCTGTGATCTGGCTGTATGGTCCTTGGGCATGTCAGGTCCCTTCCCAGATTTGTGAGTAATAAATCACATTCTTCAAAGTTCCCTGAGGCTTGGTGCTAAGGTACATTTCATAATCATAAGAACCACAAAGGCTGGTCCAGCCACAATATTGGCTCTGGTTTGGGAAGTGTCTATGGGGGCTGCCACAGGTAGTGGGGGCCCAGGTGAGCGCTTCAGGCATTTCTGGACAATAGCATCTCTATCAAAAGGCTGACATGACACAACAGAGTCTGGAACATCTTCTGACACCAGATAGCAAGGACGCTCTCAAAAGCATCCAGGATCACATCAGATGACTTAGAAATCAACTTGATGAGGCTCCCACTGGCCAAATATAAGCTCTAAGAATAATACTAATTGCCATGGACTGAAATCCATCAAATATTTAAATACATGAGTTCATAATAATATTCAGAATGATGATAATGATAATTTCCACCTTTATAGGAGGATAGGACACTAATTCGTAATCTTAAAAAAAATGATAAATGAAGTGAATCAGAGATTTATCCCACCTTTCCTCTATAAAATATTCAGATCAGTTTAATTCAGTTGCTCAGTCGTGTCCGACTCTTTATGACCACATGGACTGCAGCTCGCCAGGCCTCCCTGTCCATGACCAACGCCCGAAGTTTACTCAAACTCGTGTCCATTGAGTGAGTGATGGCATCCAACAATCTCATCCTCTGTCATCCCCTTCTCCTCTCACCCTCAATCTTTCCCAGCATCAGGGTCTTTTCAAATGAGCCAGCTCTTTGCATCAGGTAGCTAAAGTATTGGAGTTTCAGCTTCAACATTAGTCCTTCCAATGAATATTCAGGACTGATTTCCTTTAGGATGGACTGGTTGGATCTCCTTGCAG
>NW_011376258.1:0-669 GCF_000754665.1 Bison bison bison
GTCCAGGCCCTGCCCACTGCATTGAGTCTGTAGCAACAGAATCACCAGTGATGCTGGTTAACAATGCATATTGCTGGAATCCACTCCATTCGCTACTGACTCTTTGAGGTGGTGGTCTGGAACCTATACCTGGAAACTTTCTTGATGATTCCAAATCACACCAAAGTCTGAGGACTATGGAAGATCTTCACATTTCTGGAAGAGCTGCACACCTCCAGAAGGAACCACAAGACTTGCCTGAAATGGTAAAGTTATAAGTATTGGACTGAAAGTTGGAAGGTCTCCACCTTTGCTATGTAAGTAAAATGATCTTTCTTTGAAATGAAAATGAATAACACTAAAAGTTCACATTGTTCTAGAGCATTAAATAAAAAAAACCCGAATTATAGAAATCTGATGTGTGAGTTCCTGGAAAGCAAGAACCTATATTTATTGATATGTCTTCATGCCTTAGATCGTGCCTTGAATATAGTGTGCACATCAACAGAAGAAAGAAAAGAACTGAATCGACAAAGATCCAAAGAGATCCAAAGTGCTGAGACAAGTGAAAAGTTGAGGCTTCGCAGAACTTTTCTGTCTTTCATACACTTTCACACACCTGCTGGGACAGGTAAGTATACAGTTAAACTCAGAAAATAATATTGAGCACCTACTATGAGCTAGTAGGCA
>NW_011376259.1:0-883 GCF_000754665.1 Bison bison bison
TTAGTGTTTGTTTTCTTTTTTATATTTTTATTGGAATGTGATGCTTTACAATATGGTATTAGTTTCTGCTGGACAACATCGTGAGCTCTATAACTTTTAATAAGATTTATACTTTTCAAATGCTTGCCCTATTCTGTTAAGAAAGTGGCATTCAGTGTGGAAAGAATGACAAACGACACAAATGGTAAGAAAGCATAAAACTTGAGTGTTCATGAGTATGCTTGTGTGTCGAGGGCAGAGGATTTGCATGAGGAAACAGTAAGCTAGAAGACTGGAAAGAGAGTTGAGAGACAGCATGTGAAATCAGTGTCTTTCTACATTAGAAAAATCTGAAAGATCATTTATTTATACCTTTTCTCGGATGCACAAACTCCCTCTCCAGCAACACTAATAAGCAATCATCCAGTCAGTTATATTCCCATGTCAGCAAACGCCTGACTTCAAAGCCGTCATTATTTGACAGCTGCAGTGACTAAAACTTCTTCCTTGTGTCAGAACTGAAACTTCTACCATCGGTCTTAGTTTTGCCTCTGGAATGCAAAAGAATCCTTTTTCTAAGTCAATCCTTTTGAAGGTTTAAAGTCTTTAAAAGGAATACTCCAGTACACTTCCTTTGTGATTTATAGCGGTCATATTTCATAACCTATGACAATTTGCTCTTCACCCAGAAGACAAGTATACAAGCTTAATATTAACACTAACAAATGCATATTTCTTATTATGTGTTGCTGCTGCTGCTGCTGCTAAGTCGCTTCAGTCGTGTCCGACTTTGTGAGACCCCATAGACAGCAGCCCACCAGGCTCCCCCGTCCCTGGGATTCTCCGGGCAAGAACACTGGAGTAGGTTGCTATTTCCTTCTCTAGTGGGTTGCCATTTCATGAC
>NW_011376260.1:0-1112 GCF_000754665.1 Bison bison bison
GTAGCAAATAAGAAGCTATTTATCAAAAGGAGAATACCTGCGGAGGATGGCATTTCTCTACTCCCAAATTGTAAAGGTCTATGGTGTGATTCACCAATAGGGACTTGACAGAAGATCTGTAGAGCATCTCTCTCTGCTACTGACACTTCAAGCACCATCAGCTCTGTCAGGTCACATAGCCTAAGTGGTTGGGTAGCTTGTATAGGACTGCAAACCTGATACAAAGCCTTCTCTTATTCTGAGTCTGCTCAAAACCGGCAGCCTTTGGGGTTACTCAGATAAACTGGACCCCAACCAGAACCAAAATGAAAACCCTGATGCCTCCAAAGTCTGGAGAGGCCCAGTAAGCATTGTGCCTCTGTCAGCAAGGAATATGTTGAATTGTTCCAACAATGAAACCATGCCTGAAAGAACATGCCTGTCAGTGGCATGTTACAACTTGATTGAGTTTGTAATAATACATTCATTCATTCCCCATGTTCTGCCTTCTGTGCAAGCTAAACAATCAACTTGGTTGGGCTGTGGTAGGTAGAGGCAATTTTAATGGCTTCCACTTGTTATTTCCCACCCTAATAACCTTCACTTCACAGATCAGGAAACAGAGATTCGGCCATAAAGTGTGTTTATTCCAACTATGCATTTGGAACTGGAAAAGTAACTACAGGGTGGGATTGAGGACTTGTGGTCCACTGTGAGATAGAACTGAGGGAACACTCTTGATTACTTGACCTGCAAACCCCCCTATTCTGATTGGTGGACAGCAGTGGTATTTTTGTTCTTCAATAGTGCCATTCATAGTCAGTGTTCAGTAATTCCCCAAATTTCTGATTGCCCCTCTTTTCCTCAATGCACAGTCACCCTGAGAAGTGGCCACAGATCTCTTTCTCCACCTTCTCCAGAGCACTTAGAAGCAGCCAACCAAACCATTATGCTCCTTTTCTTTTCACTAAAATGTTTTATGGCAACAGATACTTAGTCCCCCACATCTTGTCCTTTATTCCAGGTGTCTACAGGTTATTCTTTGTTTTAATTAATTAATTTATTTTATTTTGAGGCTAATTACTTTACAATATCATGGTGGTTTTTGCCACACCATACATTTACATGAATCA
>NW_011376261.1:0-678 GCF_000754665.1 Bison bison bison
AATATCCTCAGTGCTTGCAAGTTATTGTCTTCTGAAAATAAATTTTTGAGTTTGAAGAAAAATCAGGCCTGCATACGATATGTACTAAGTTAGCCATTACTCTAGGCTTTTTGTGGTTTTATTTGCTTATTCAAAGCAAGGCTCAGTGAAAAACAAGATCTAGCTTTTAGGTAAAACTAATGTTCTTATATGACTTTGAATTTTTTTAGAAGTTAGTTTCAAAAGTTCCCAGAATGTTTAAAGTAATGGGGGCATCAATTGGCATCAGATTACAGCTTCCCAAGAGGATTTATTTGAACTGAACAATAGTCTTTTGGATGTGTATGATCTGATATATTTAGCTTAAAAAAAAAAATACTGACTATGAAACCTTTAGCTCAGATAGGTTTCTTCATGGAGTGGCACATGAACAACATAAATAATTTAAATTTTCTTGGATTTTTATACTACTTATTGCCTATTTTTTGTTTTCCTCCTTTATACAAGGAGTAAATAGAAGATTATTCTAGATTATTGGACATGCATTATTAGGATGTTATTAATGGAAGTCTACAATCTTTCTTCTACATACTAGATCAAATTGTTTCTTTTTTCTATTTCCTTTCCTAAATCTAATCTATATATAGTGGTATAGATAAAAACTGTCTAAAATTAAGCATGTTACCTAGCCAAATTCAG
>NW_011376262.1:0-539 GCF_000754665.1 Bison bison bison
CTATGCCCTCATCTCCCCCCAGCTCCCCAACTTTCTCTGTTTCTCTCCCTCCCTATCTCTTCCTCTCCATCCTTTCTCCATCGTCTCTCTTTTCCCTTCTCTGTCTCCTCCCACCAGCTCTGGTCCACTTTGCTGTCTCTCTCTGGTCTGTTTTCTCATCTCCTGTCCACGCAGGTGTCTCGTCCCATCTTTCCCCACCCAGCAGTCTCCCCCACTCTGCCTCTCTCCCTCCATCACTCAGTCTCTGTATCTCTGTCCTCCAGGACCACGCCCCCCCATGTCCTCTGGGGTCTGTCCCTCTCTGTCCCCCGGCCCTTCTCTGTCTCTCCCCTGTGTCTCCCCAGGTCTTTTGTCTCTCGAACTCTCTGTGCCATCTGTCTCTTTTCCTCCCTTCTCTCATCTAACTCCCATCTCTCGGTCTCTCTGCCCCTGTCCGCCCGCCTGGCCCATCTCAGTCTCTCTTCTCTCCCATCTCCCCACCTCGCTCCATCCACCTCTCTCTCCCCCACCTCCCTGGCTCTCTCTGCCTCTCCGGGCCC
>NW_011376263.1:0-737 GCF_000754665.1 Bison bison bison
CCAGGGCACAGGGATGAGAACGGCGCACACACACACACACACACATACACACACACACATGAACAAACTAGTTGCATTGTTGCCAGGGCACAGGGCTGAAAACGGCACACACACACACACACACACATAAACACAAACCTGTTTCACAGTCGACAGGAAAGAGGGCTTAGAACAGCACACACATGCACACAAACACAAAACTGTTGCCCTGTTTCCAGGGCACAGGATTTAGAACAGCACACACACAGATTCACACAAACACATACACAAATACTTAAACTGGTTGTGCACTCTCCAAGTCACAGGGCTCACATCATTCTAACACACATACACAAACCGATTGCACGGTCACCAGGGTTCATGGCTGAGAACAGAACACATACACACACAGAGACAGAAACTGGTTTCACAGTCGCCAGTGGACAAGCCTGAGAATAACACAGACACACACACGCACACACACAATTAGTTGCACAGTCGCCAGGGCACAGGACTGAGAACAGCACACAAACACACACAGGGACACACAAACGGGTTGAACAGTTGCCAGGACACAGGTCTGAGAATGAAACACACACACACATACACACACATAAACACTAACCGGTTTCACAGTTGAAGGGAAACAGGGCTCAGAATGGAACACACACACACACACACACACACAGACACGCACAAAACTGTTGCACTGTTTCCAGGGCACAGGATTGACAACAGCACACACAGAGATTCACACA
>NW_011376264.1:0-880 GCF_000754665.1 Bison bison bison
TCTTTTAATAGAAAAGATTCAGCTTTCTGAATACAGAAAACTGTGACAAAATACAACGTCCTTGTTGTAAGACATTATTTTAAATAGTACAAGAAACCTTTTACAGTATCTTATCAAGAGAAGATCAATAGCCCAAGATCTTTGTTCTAATTTTTTACTGTATTATTTTTGATATTAAAACTCATTTAATTAAGCTTATTTCAATCTTAGCAGTCCTGACCACAAATAAAATATCTTTCCAAAGACTCCATTTTCATTAATTTTCTTTTACCAAAAATACATTCTACTTCTTTGCATATGGAGATATTTTGCTTATTGCTTGTAGTAGCCTTAACCATGTATATTAGACTTTTGTAAACCTTTGGAAAATTTAATTTCTAATGAAAACTTAAAAAAAATTATAAATTGTTTTTTACATTACCATTCTGTAGACTGGCAAATTTCTACTTTTTATAATTTCTAGAAACTTATTTCCTCATAGAAAATTTCTCAGTGTAGCACCAAATATGCTGCACTAATATGCAGCACCAAATATGTAGCACTAATGAAGCCACATATCTTTATGTATTTGTCTGCAAGATGAACCCAAATTTGGATAAACCTATTTTCAGTATTTAATGTTTGAGGATTTTAGCTTATTTGGGAATAAATCTACATATTCACCATTTAATCTAACTTAAAACTTTAAGATTTCAGGTTTTCAAAAGGATATGGTGAGACTATTAAAAAAGCTGCATAGAAATTTTGGCTTACATCAATTTAATTTACTTCTTTTCATCAATTATGTTTAGATTACTTGTGAAAATTTCCTCATACCATGTTGTTTTCTTTATCAACAAATTTTGTAACACAGATAGCATGAACTTATTTGATTAATATT
>NW_011376265.1:0-966 GCF_000754665.1 Bison bison bison
AGCCAGAGCTCACCCCCAAATCCCTGTTCAGTTCAGTTCAGTCGCTCAGTCGTGTCCTACTCTTTGCGACCTCATGGACCGCAGCGCGCCAGGCCTTCCTGTCCATCACCAACTCCCGGAGTTTACCCAAACTCATGTCTGTTGAGTCGGTGATGCCATCCAGTCATCTCATCCTCTGTCGTCCCCTTCTCTTCCCGCCTCCAACCCGCCCAAATCCCAGGGGGTGGCCAAGTCCATGCTTGGGGGCAGCGCTGCTCCATCGTCACTCAAAATGGGCCGGTCCTGGGGTTCCTGGGCCTGGAGCCCCCACAGCACCAAGGCCCCAGCTGGGCTCTGCCCTGAGCCCACCTGGGTGTGAGCCAGCACCTCCAGTACCCCATTGTCCATGGGGAGCGGGGCGGGGGGGATCCCCCACTCCACAGGGTCCAGGCCTCTGGACCAAGTGCAAGGTGACAAGGACCCCACCGAAGGGCCCTACATGGGCACTCAGGCCCAGTGCCCATGCCGGACAGGGCCTCTCCCTCGGGGCCACTGTTGGGGCAGGGGCAAAAGCCCCGGTGGGCAGGGTGCCACTGTCCCCGCAGGCCTCTCGGGGACAAAAGGATGGATGGGGCGCCCGGCCCTGAGCCGGCAAGGGGCGGCAGCCCAGGAGCCAAGGACCCGGCCAGCCCTGCCCCCAGGCTCCTGCCATCCCCCCAGGTCATGCCATGCTGTGGCCAGCACTAGAGGGCCAACATGAGGTCAGCAGCACATGGGGTACACCAGGAACCTCAGGGGGCGTGCCACAAGGCTCTGGGAGGAGGAACCACACGGGCCAGCCACCCCGGCAAGGCCGACCACACGGTGCGGGCCAGCTGGTCAAGCCGGTGTCTGGACAGGGATGCTGGGAGGGCGGGGCGCCAGGGTATCTCATGACAGTTGGACCGCTGACTCGCCTGCAGGGCCAAGGGCAGGCTGCTGGCCACT
>NW_011376266.1:0-862 GCF_000754665.1 Bison bison bison
CCTGATGTCAGGGAGGAGTTTGCATCAAATATAGAGCCTGTTGAAATGCCAGAAGCAGGTATGTCGTCCATTCAGAAAGTAATTTATGTGGTTTCTGTTTTTCAGAATATTATATCTTTACTAATATAGACAGAACATTACTATTATTTTAATAACAGAGTTCCCATATTCTTTGAAAGAAAGTTCAGACCCCAGATGCCTGAATGCCTGACTTAAAGACTTTCAAATAAAGAAACAGACAGGATCAAAGCCATATCGAATTGAAAATAGGAAACGGTTTTCTTCTCTTGAGTATAAGTACTTTAAGCAACAGCTAATAATTTTCAGGTTCTTTTATAATTTCTGCTTGTAGCAAATATGGAATTTATTTGTAATAAATATCAGTTTATATGAAATAAGCTTAGGCATCCAAGTAGGTTCTAGTACCAGCTTTAGCATAATGTGTGTGATTCTGTGAAATCCCTTAACTTCTAAACTCAACTTTACTCATGTAAGTTGTGAATTCAGAACAGATACACGAAGATGCTGATTTTTCAATGCTAACTTTGCATTCTCTGATTCTCTTTGATGGAATGCATACAAGAATACTCTGTTTTGTATGATGTATTTATCATAAAATATCATTGAGTCAAATTATAACAGGGGAATTGAGATTTCATTTTCTGACGGGGGACACATGTACACCTGTGGCTGATTCATGTCAATGTATGGCAAAAACCACCAGACTATTGTAATTAGTCTCCAATTAAAATCAATTAATTAATTTTTTATAAAAGAAAATGAGCCAACATTTTTCTTGATGTTTGTTAAATTCTCTCAAATTCTGAATTCTCTAGCTCTTTAAAAAATAGTTGCATTTTAA
>NW_011376267.1:0-669 GCF_000754665.1 Bison bison bison
TATTTCTTAAGTTTGGGGTATTTTCTCTCTACTAATTTCCCAATCATTAGCCAAAACTAGTAAGAGTCAAGCAAAATTAACTAGGTTTATATAGCCCTTTGATTCTTCATAAAATAAATGTTTGCTTTGATAATGTTTTATTGTATCCAAAAGTTTTCCTTGCTCTTTCAAGTTTCAATTCTTCCATAATTTGAAATACGTGTCCAACAAAACATGAAACATACAAAATGATTCATTACTCAAGTGATTTTTACTTTTCGTACAGCCATAACTCATTTTGTTGATTTTCAGATATTCCTTTTTTTTTTTTTTTTTAACAAAGTGAAGGTTTTGGGGAACCCTCCCTAAATCAAGTTGTTTCATATCATTTTTCCAACAACATTTGCTCACTTTGTATTTGTTCAGATTATGGTAATTTTTGCAATATTTAAAACTTTTTCATTATTATTATATTTGTTATGATGCTCTGTGATCAGTGATGTTTGATATTGCTAGTCTAATTGGTTTGGGACATCATGAACCACACCCCTAACCCAGTGAGCTTAAGGAATGTTGTGTGTGTTCTGAATGCTCCACCAATTGGCAATTCCCCCATCTTTCTCCCTCTCCTTAGACCTCCCTATTGCTTGAGATACAATATTGAAATTAGGCCAAACAATAACCCTGCAA
>NW_011376268.1:0-594 GCF_000754665.1 Bison bison bison
AAGGTAATGACTCCACAATTTATATTATGGTATTAAATTAAATCACAAGATTTCAAATATCTTTATTGACACTCTGTCATATAATGTCATTATTTTTAATATGTGCCATGCAGTGAAACTCATTTGGAAAGTCTGCAGTCTGCTACATTTCTCTGTGACTCACCTGTAGTTTCCATCATTGTAAAAACTAATCTCATATTACTGTCATTTCAAGGAACCAGAAAATAGGCTATTTTAACCTTAGAGGTTTTTTCTTTCTTTCTTTCTTTTTTTTAACTATGTATAAGAGAATAGTCTGGAAAGTTAAGGTAGCATTGAAAGTTTTTTTTTTTTTCCCCCTCCCCAAGATGCCAGTAGCAAATAGAAAACTGCAACCAGGAAGGTTCAACTGAAAAAAAAATCATATTGTCATGTTTAGTAAAATAATTCCTGCATAGTAGCAAGATCTAAGATCAAAACAGAGTGTGAGAACAGTGGGGTAAGAAGGTAAGTTCCAAGCATAATATCAGCTGAAGTAGTGATGAACTTAATAAAATAGTTAACGAAAGACACGTGCTCATGTGTGCTCAGTCAGGCCCTACTCTTTGGGACCCC
>NW_011376269.1:0-877 GCF_000754665.1 Bison bison bison
TTTCTGCTGCCCCTCCTAGATTCAAAGCTTTACAAAGCCACATTTGGAGCATCAGTAGGTATATAATGTTTTTTTGATAGACAGAAGATGCAGGAGGCATAAGACGGTGTTCTCCATACATAAAAGTTAGATTTTACTTGAAAGGGAGCAATTGTCTTTAGCTTTCCATTAATAACACTGCATTTTAACAGTGGCTTGAATAAAATATGAGAGCTACCTAGCTAGATAAATAGATAGATGGATTGTTAAATATAAATCAGGATATAGATGCTTTGATTTGGCTTGCTTTATTCTTATTCTGCATTTCTCTTCTTGTTTTCAGTAGGTTTTAAACCTTTGAGGGACTTTTTCCTTACACCATTTGAAATCTGAAAGGTAGTTTAAATTTAGACATACTTATTTTATTAAAACCCATTGCTTTTCTTATCAGTGAACTCATGTTATGCAATTTTCAGGCAGAATTATTTCAAGTGAAGCTGAGAGGGGCTCCAGATTCAAGTATTCAACTCATTTTCTCTTTGCATAATAATATCTCGTTGCAGAGATAGGTGTCTAATTTCCAGCTGTGGTTTCCAAGTCTTTTTTCAATGATTTAGATGTTTGCATTGGGCCAGGCAAGCAATTTATATTAGTTCAAGTGGGGCTACTGGGATGCATTGGTAAATGCTGCTAAAAGAAGAATTATACAGGACAATAAATATAATGCAATATGTATATGAATTTTTAGGTGCTTATGTGTGTGACTGGGCCTTCCTAGGTGGCTCAGTGGTAAAGAATCTGCCTGCCAAATTAGGATCTGCAGGAGATGCAGGTTCGATCCCTGGGTTGGGAAGATCCCCTGGAGGAGGGCATGGCAACCCACTCCAGTATTCTTGCC
>NW_011376270.1:0-948 GCF_000754665.1 Bison bison bison
ACTTAGCAGAACTTTATTTCGATGACAGGAGAGGTATACAAAGTTCACTGCAGTTGTAGTTTTATAAAACGGACTAAAACAGGAACACTAAGGGCGACCTTTGGCTTACCTTCAGTTAATCCTCTCTAGAGATTTTATAGACTTTTCAAGCATATTACCAGTATTTTTAAAAACACACTACTCTTCCTAGTTATACAAGAAAAGAAGGACACTGAGTTCAGAACAAATGAAATCAATGGAACCTATCAGAAGGTAGTTTTCAGCAGAAGGCAAAACTGCGTACACATTCAGTAAAATATCTAACAACAAAAAACACCCTAAGAAAAACAAAATACACAAAAACTGAAACAAAAAATCCTAAAAAAGTATCATTTAAATGCACTGGTTTGAAATAATATTCCGAATATAGGATAGCTAAACAGTTGTTCTCTCTGTTACTGCTTATGTGAAGTAAATAAAAAGGCCAGTATTACATTTGTTTCTTCTCTACTATGGAAAAGTGTAGACATTTTCATTTGTTCTAAATGGTTGATATGGTGGTTTTAAGTCAGTTAAACATTTGTCCCCTTTTTTACCTGTGGCCCTCATGTAATTCTAAATATTTCTTTTCACCCTGGAAAGCATTCCAGTTGGTATAATACATTATATGGTGACACTAATTTTAAGTCATTACTATCACTGGCGACATGCTGACATCAAAATGTGAAGCAGAAATAGGACTGTTTCTCACAGCCACACCAAAAAAAAAGGAAAGAAAAAAAGGAGAGAAGAAAAGGAAGAGCAAGAGGGAGTATGAGTGAGAGAGAAAAGCAAGTAGGAAGAGAGAAAGAAAATCTGGAAAAGCAGATTTTTTTGTTTCTAAATGATAATGGCTTTTGAGAGAAAACTCTGACCAATTTCAAAAGTTCATCCACGGTATTTGTGATGTTTAGTTATTTAGTTACTGTG
>NW_011376271.1:0-640 GCF_000754665.1 Bison bison bison
ATTTTTCTTAAAGTCAGATGATGGGTGTAAAATAAATATTGCTATTCACTCTTTAAAATGATTATTTCTGTATCATATAGGAATATAACCTTTTCACAATTTTCAGACAAACATTTTGTTAAACATTTTGTTAAGTAATCATTAAGGTTGAAGACAATAAAATCCTGTGGGTATTGACTTAGTCGGGCTTTGATATTATTTCTAATATTTTTATTATGGTAATTCTGGTGTGATAATGTCCTTTTATCCTTGTATTGCTTATAACCAGGGTCCTTATAGCCAGCTCTAAGGCACTTTTTAGTGCCCTGAAAGTTCTCATGTGGATTGAATTTGGATGTGATTGAATCTGGAAGAATCCGCAGGAGCCCCTGAAATGATGCTTCTCATCGCTGTTCTGTCACTAATGTTCTCAAGGTTTTCTATTTAGTTCCATTTTTAAAGCCCCCAGTACAAGATCATGATTCCTAAAACTGTGGTAGAACCCAATGCAGTGGCAGTTAGTCATAAATATCTCAAAATAAATATATTTGTTTAATATTAATATAATACTTAGGCTTGTAATGCATTTCATTAACTTTTTTTCAGTTTGTGATCTAAAGTGAAAATGAAGTCCCTCAGTGAGGTCCGACTCTTTGTGATC
>NW_011376272.1:0-752 GCF_000754665.1 Bison bison bison
TAAATGCCTTTTTTTCAACCATGGTATGTTCTAACATTGAATCTCCATCTTGAAATAAATGCATGTCTCTTACTCCCCTGCATCCCTGAGTCCCCAAGTATCATCCTATCTTTTGATAAAATAATAATGACACATTGTACCTAGTATTTTTGATACATATACTGTTTTATTTAATGTCTATAATACTGTCATATAGTTATAATTACATATGTCTTATGGATGAGAATACTGAATCTTCAGGGAAGTTGCCCAATTTCTGATCTGTCAAAAAACTCAAGGTCTTATCTATGCCAGCTCTTGCTGTATAATAAGCAGTCAAAGAATCTCAATGACATTCAAGTCTAAATACTCTTTTTCACATGTCTGCACGTTCACTAGGGTGGCTCTGCTCATCTTAGCTGAACTTAACTAGATTGCTCCAAGCTGCAGGTTGGATCCAAATCTGGTTCACATGCCTCTCAGTCTCCTTGGATGAACAGACTAGCTGAAAACAGGCTTCTCATGATGATGACAGAAGTGCAAACAGTAAGTGAAGCACAGGAAGCCTCATGAGGCCTAAACTTGAAGTCAGTCCCGTAGGTAAAACTCCGTGCTTCCACTGCAGAAGGCACAGGTTCAATCCCTGGTCAGAGAGCCAAGATTCCACATACTGCAGAATTGGGGGAGGGGGTAGCCTAAAAAAACAGAGAACGCAATGGCACCCCACTCCAGTACTCTTGCCTGGAAAATCCCATGGATGGAGGAGCCTGGTA
>NW_011376273.1:0-511 GCF_000754665.1 Bison bison bison
ATATATATATATATACACACACACACACACACACACACATATGTATTTACAGTAGTAACTTCTATTAAGCTGAGAACACACACTGTGTGCAAAAAGTAATAAAAAATGTTGATTTACTGTTTCCTTATACTTCACTACTAAAGCTCTTCAAATTTAGTTTTGTAGCAGTTATGAAAATAAAATGCTGTGTAAATGTCAATATATTAGAATTGTAATATTAATTAACTGAACAAATGCTAGAGTTGTTTCACTTCTTTCTGTTTTTGTTTTTGTCTAGTCCACAAACTGGGAATGATAACATCATGGAGCATTATGAATCAAACAATTATAATATCTTAAGAGTTATCACAGGACTGGAAAAGATCAGTTTTCATTCCAATCCCAAAGAAAGGCAATGTCAAAGAATACTCAAACTACTACAAAATTGCACTCATCTCACATGCTAGTAAAATAATGCTCAAAATTCTCCAAGCCAGGCTTAAGCAATACGTGAACTGTGAACTTCCAGATA
>NW_011376274.1:0-678 GCF_000754665.1 Bison bison bison
AATACTCAAGTTTTGGAAATCAAATGTCATCCTAAGCTCCATTCTTAAACATTAATAATTTGAACTGTGTTTGAGAAAAGAGTGGAGGAAACTAAACTTCATAAATAAGCACTAATGTAAGAAGTTCGGGTTCATTTCCCTAAGATGTCATATAACATAAACTGACTAAGCTGCCATCCACTGAAGAGCAGACTTTAGTCATCGCCCGTCCTTCCTTCCTTCCCTCCGTCTTGCCAGCTGAGCTTCGGTACAGGTCAGGCGCTGTTCCAGGAGACTAAGCTGCAGCATGAAACAGAACTGGCCTCTGACTCCCAGGGGCATCTTGCAGAGGAGGAGGCTGAAGAAACCGTTTAATCAGGCAGTGCCTAACTATTCCCTTTTCCATTTATATTGATGTAGCAATAATGTCAATTATGCCTATTTCTAATAATATTTCTTTTTTGTCAGTATTAACCTACGAATCTCTTTCTTAAAAGACTGTGAACCCCTTGATCTTGGGAAAGCATCCTTCCTTCACTGTACATCCTCAGCACCATATCTAATGTCGATAGCTGTGGACACAAAAAAATGTGAGAAAATGACTTTAGACAACCTTTTTGTTACTAGCTAAGAATTAACCTACTAGACACTGATTAACAAAAACATGAAAGCTATCTTTCAAAATATTAGCACTTGCTT
>NW_011376275.1:0-875 GCF_000754665.1 Bison bison bison
CAACAGGCCCCAGATGGAATCTCTTAAGCTAAGCCTCACATCACCAAACTGAGACTCCACTTAATCACAGTTTCAGCTCTTCCAGAAATGAAATTTTTAACTAGTCAATCAGGAATTTGCCTGATCAGCACTAGTTAGACAATCTGGCTGATAGATGCTTGCTATCACCTAAAGGAAAGCAACCTTGCCGTAATTAACTGCTTTTTGCCTAGAATAACCTCCTTGTTCCTGCTCCCTTCTGCCTATAAATGTCTTTCATTTTGTTCCTAAGTTCCTAAGAGCTCCTTTCTGTCTCCTAGACTGGACGTTGCCCAATTCACAAATCACTGAATAAAGCCCAGAAGATTAAAATTTACGCAGCTAATTTTTTAAACAATATGAACTGCCAGAAAGTCACGTTTGTTAGTCTGTATTTGTACACAGAATTTAAAAAACTTCACAGTAGGACATCTTACTCTTGCTAAATTTTATTTATTTTTTTTTAATTTGGGTCCAGCATCTGAATCTTACTCTGAATCTTGATTTTGACCTTTTAGTGTGTGAACTCTCATTTCACCTTTGCATCATTTGAAAAGTGTATAACTGCAGTCTATGGTCTAGAGCACTGATAAAAATCTGCATTAAGTAGGGAGGCTGCCTATGGTTGGGCAGGTTGTACACTCCATACATACCTTTTAAGGGGGCACCATTTATGTAGAGGTGATAGAGAGTCAGGCAACATGGAAGAACTGAATCCAGTGTGGTGAACTCACTAAAGATCTCTAAGTTCAACAGTTTAATAAGACAATACTCCTTCAGTTCAGTTGAGTTCAGTCGCTCAGTCGTGTCCAACTCTTTGCGACCCCATGAATCACAGCACGCCAGGCTTCCCTGTC
>NW_011376276.1:0-835 GCF_000754665.1 Bison bison bison
TCACTGACTCAGTGGACATGAATTTGAGCAAGCTCTGGGAAATAGTGGAGGACAGAGCAGTCTGCTGTGCTGCAGTCCATTGGGGTCACAAAGAGTTGGACATGACTTAGTGAGTGAACAACAAACTGTGTTTCTAGGGGTCTTTTCTGGAGGTTGTGAGCACTGTCCAGTGCCAGCTGGCAAGAATATTCAAGGGAAACCCTGAAATCGGTTCCAATCTGTCCAGTGTTACTGCAAGAAGGCCCTCCACGTCTGAGACTGCAAATCCAATCCAGCAGCAAGACCACAGATCACAGGGAACACAACGCTAAGGAAGTAAAGCAAGTATGCCTCCTAAGCACTCACTCCACCTACAGGCATACACTGAGCACCTACTGCAAACAGCACACCTGACCTGTTAGGAACGGGGCTGCACAGCAGGAGGTGAGTGGTGGGCGAGCAAGCAAAGATTCATCTGTATTTACAGCCGTTCCCCATTGTTTGCATTACTGCCTCAGCTCCGCCTCCTGTCAGATGGCTGGCGGCATTAGATTCTCATAGGAGCATGAATCCTACTGTGAACTGCACATGCGAGGGATCTAGGCTGTTCATTCCTTATGAGTGCGTGCTAAGTCGCTTCCGTCGTGTCTGATTCTCTGTGACCCCATAGACTATAGCCCGTCAGGCTCCTCTGTCCATGGGATTCTCCAGGCAACAATACTGGAGTGGGTTGCCATGCCCCTCTCCAGGGGATCTTCCTGACCCCGGGATCCAGCCCTCATCTCTACGTCTCCTACAATGGCAGGCGGGTTCTTTACCACTAGCACCAGAATCATTCTCAAACCACTTCCCACCC
>NW_011376277.1:0-725 GCF_000754665.1 Bison bison bison
CCTTTTGGCATTGTTTATAATTGCAAAATATTAGAGACCGCCTATATGGGCAAACATAGGAGGGTAGTTCAATTATGATACATTGAAAAAATGGGGTACTATGTACCTGAGACAGGGAGAAAGAAGATATTATCAAATGAAAAATGCAAAGTGCAAAAGAGTAGTTACAGGATGTTACCCTTCATGTAGGATAAATGAGATAATATACATGTATGTGTTACAGCAGAAAAGTTTTCCTTCTATTCTGTAGGTTCTTTGCTGGTTTAATAATTAAGTTGACATAAGACAGATAAATAGGAGAAAAACTAATTTTGTATGTGCAGGATATCCATAAAAATATGAGACCCAAAGGTAGCTGGGCAATTGAGGCTTACATGCCAAACTGAGCTAAGGAATGGGATAAGGGCTTCAGAGAGGTTTCAAAGGGGAGGAGGGCAATTCACAGGATGGTAAGAGCAGATGTTTCTTAGTCAAATGTTTGCTTGGCCACGCCGGGTCTTTTAGATAATACGTTATCGCTGGTATAGTTCTCTTTCTGGGCTAGACCACCTATCTTAATTCTTCTATGCGGTTAAAGGAGAGGTAGAAATTTTTCTTCAGTGTGCTGGTCTTGATTCTTTTCAGCTTAAAATAAGTCACACACTAAAGTACCACATTTTGTAGACATTTCTCTAAAGAAGACACAGATGGCTAACAGGTACATGAAAAGATGCTCAGTATCGCTA
>NW_011376278.1:0-764 GCF_000754665.1 Bison bison bison
CATCAACACAGTGAAAAGACAACTGAATGGAACAAATGTTTGCAAATGACATGACTGATAAGGGTTAAATATCCAAAATATTTAAACAGCTCATACAACTCAACATCAAAAACATTTTATAAGTAAACAACCCAATTAAAAAATGGGCACAAGACCTGAAGAGACATTTTTCAAAGAAGACATACAGATGGCCAACAGGCATATGAAAAGATGTTCAACATCACTAATCAGCAGAGGAATGCAAATCAAAACATGATGAAAAAAAACCACAAGATATCACCTTACACTTGTCAGAATGCCTACCATCAAAAAGACCACAAATAACAAATGTTGGTGAGGATGCAGAGGAACGTTGCTGGTAGGAGTGTAAACTGGTGCAGCCGCTGTGAAAAGTAATACAGAGATTCCTCAAAAACTAAATGGAAATATCATATGATCCAACAATCCCACTCCTGAGTATATTTCCAGAAAAAAAAAAAAAACAACAAGTCTATTTTTAAAAGATACATCTACCTGAATGTTAACAGCAACATTATTTATAATAGCCAAGATATGTAAGCTACCTAAGTGTCCATCAACAGAGGAATGGATAAAGAAGATATGGTATACACACACACACACACACACACACACACACACACACACGTACACAGGAATATTATTCATCCATAAAAAAGGAAATTTTGCCATTTGCAATACCATGGATGGACCTGGAAGGTATTATGTATAGAGAAATAATTCAGACAGAGAAAGACAAACACATG
>NW_011376279.1:0-688 GCF_000754665.1 Bison bison bison
TGCTAAAATGAATTTGCTAATGCTTACAAAACTGGTTGATATCCTGTAAGGCAGCAAACTGTAGAGTTTCGCTGGTGGCTTAGCAGTAAAGAATCCGCCTGCCAATGTAAGAGACTCAGGTTCAATCTCTGGGTTGGGAAGGCCCTCTGGAGAAGAAAATGGCAACCCACTCAAGTATTCTTGCCTGGGAAATCCCAGGGACAGAGGAGCCTGGTGGGCTACAGTCCATGGGGTCGAAAAAGAGTCAGACATGACTTAGGAGTAAAAAACAACAACGAGGCAGCAAACCAGTTTTCTATGGGGCAGGAATCAGGTGCACCTCTGCTAGAGGCAACTCATTTGCATTTCCATGGGTAAAAATAATTTGAATTATCATCATATCCTTACTATTAATCAGTTCAGTTCAGTTCAGTCGCTCAGTAGTGTCCGACTCTTTGCGACCCCATGAATCACAGCACGCCAGGCCTCCCTGTCCCTCACCAACTCCCGGAGTTCACCCAGACTTACGTCCATCGAGTCAGTGATGCCATCCAGCCGTCTCATCCTCTGTCGTCCCCTTCTCCTCCTGCCCCCAATCCCTCCCAGCGTCAGAGTCTTTTCCAATGAGTCAACTCTTCGCATGAGGTGGCCAAAGTATTGGAGTTTCAGTTTCAGCATCAGTCCTTCCAATGAACAGTTCTTCTTTGGA
>NW_011376280.1:0-783 GCF_000754665.1 Bison bison bison
CATACAATGGAGGAAAGACAGTCTCTTCAATAAATGGTGCTAGAAAAACTAGACAGTTACATGTAAAAAAATGAAATTAGAACATTCGCTAACACCATATATAAAACTAAAGTCAAAATGGATTAAAGGCCTAAATGTAAGACCAGATACTATAAAACTCTTAGAAGCAAACACAGGCACAACACTTTGTGACATAAATCACAGGAACATCTATTTGAATCCACCTCTAAGAGTAATGAAAATAAACAAATGGGACCTAATTAAACTTAAAAGCTTTTGCACAACAAAGAAAATCTTAAAAAATTAAAACACAACCCACAAAATGAGAGAAAAATATTTGTAAATGAAGCAACTGACAAGGGATTAATCTCCAATATAGACAAATAGCAACATGCAACTCTATATTAAAAAAAAACCCCAAAAGTGGGCAATCTAAATAGACATTTCTCCAAAGAAGTCATAGAGATGGCCAATATACACACGAAAAGATGCTTAACATCACTAATTATTGGAGAAACGTGAATCAAAACTGTAATGGGGTATCACCTCAAACCAGTCAGAATGACAATCCTTTAAAAATCTACAAACAATAAATGCTGGAGAGGGTGTGGAGAAAAGGGAAGTCTCCAACACTGTTGGTGGGAATGTAAATTGGCAAAGCTACTATAGAGAACACCATGGAGGTTCCTTTAAAAACTAAAACTAGAACTACCGGCGCCATCCCTGGTGGCTCAGTGGTACAGAGTCCTCCTGCCAATGCAGGAGACACAGGTTTGATCCCTG
>NW_011376281.1:0-721 GCF_000754665.1 Bison bison bison
GAGCCTGTGAGATTCACATATGCTCCCCTCATAGGATCTAGGATCAAAAAGACGATCTCTCCACCCACTCTCCTTACATTTTCCTAAGTAACAACCACAGAGGATCCAATCCACCAACTTGTCCCACTCCTAAACAGAAAAAAACAGCCCTTTTGAGATACTCGTTTTTCTTTATACATTGTATTTTTGTCTACTTTTACATCACTCCCCACTGTCCAGAGCTTTTTCTCATGCTCCAATGTGGAGATACTATTCAGATCAGAAACAGAAATTCTGGGACTCCCCTGGTGATCCAGTGGTTAAGACTCTGCATTTCCAATGCAGGGGGTGCAGGTTTGATCCTTCGTCAGGGAACTAAGATACCATATGCAGAATGGTGCAGCAGAAAAAAAAAAGTAAACAAGCAAGCAAAAACAAACAAATAGATATTCAGCATTATCAGAAGAAAGAAATCTAAAGTGCTGTGGATTTTTTAAAACACTGAGCCAAAAGTCAAAAGGTGGAAAATAGGAAATCCCATTTTTTGGTATTTTTTTTATTTGCCAGTGAGCTTTGTACATGATTAAGCTCTGGGACAACCTCAGATATGACATGAAACAGACACAGCATCTGAAGAGGGTCAGTTTAACCCTGTGAAGCTGTGTCATGCCCCAGTCACCAGAACTCTCAGATGAAAGACATCAGGGCCTCCCAAGGGGGCACACAGGGAAAATGCAGATAC
>NW_011376282.1:0-731 GCF_000754665.1 Bison bison bison
GTTGCCATTTCCTTCTCCAGTGCATGAAAGTGCAAAGTGAAAGTGAAGTCGCTCAGTCGTGTCCAACTCATAGCGACCCCATGGACTGTAGCCCACCAGGCTTCTCCATCCGTGGGATTTTCCAGGCAAGAATACTGGAGTAGGTTGCCATAGCCTTCTCCAGATAGACCCCCTACCATCCCCTAAAGGAAAGTAACCTTGAAATAACCAACACATTTTGCCTAATATAATTTCCTTCTGCTTGCTCCCTCTGGCTATAAAAATCTCATTTTATACAGCTCCTCAGAGCTCCTTTCTATATACCTCATTGGATGCTGCTGGGTTTGGATCAATTTTTGCTCTAATAAATTCTTAAAATTTTTAATATGCCTCAGATAATCATTTAACAGTTAAGGAGTCAAAAGAGGAAACCAAAGGAAATGCCCACATCGTGGAGAAGCAATGCTGCTGCTGCTGCTGCTGCTAAGTCTCATCAGTCATGTCCGAGTCTGTGCGACCCCACAGACGGCAGCCCACCAGGCTCCCCTGTCCATGGGATTCTCCAGGCAAGAACACTGGAGTGGGTTGCCATTTTCTGGAGAAGTAATGAGCAGCCAGATATAGGTATGAGTTGGGCCCCTTGAGCTCTCTGCTTTCTCCCTGCCTCTGAGGGTAAAAGGTCAGCCCCTCTTGGTCCCAGCTCCACAGTTTTTACATTGTAAACTTTCAGACTTTTTTTTTTTTTTTTTTTT
>NW_011376283.1:0-834 GCF_000754665.1 Bison bison bison
TATTACCTCACTCCCAACTTCATCCTAACTGGTATCTAAGCAATTTAAGAGAATGGATAATACTTTTTTTCATATTTGTTTTCCCTGTGGTGATTAACAGATTGCTTACACAAAGAAAGTACTCAGTAAAAATCATTTAGTTGAATTAAATTTCAAAAAGGTCAGAATTCTTAATGTATGCAGTTGGAATACAAAACATCTGTCAGTGCTCATAGAAAGAGAAGAAAGTTTGCTAATTTCTTGAGAAGGGCTAGGGTGATAACAAATATAGCTAAACCAAAGACTGACCCCTAATAATTTCAAAGTGCCCTCCAAAACTCATCAGAGATCCTGATTACACATAAGTTACCAGCTGTGAAAAAATGAACACTCAAAAATCTAGAACAGCTTGTGAAGTCCCTGAGGGCAGCAAATGTCTTTACTTTCCTTATCATTCTATTCTCCATGAATAGTAGCCTCTTTGATGCATAATGCAACTCACAAATTTATGGAATGGATATATAAAGGAAATTAAAAAATTGAATGATGGAAGTGGGAAAATATCATGAGGGGGTTGTTTCCTTTGTCAATGTTTAAATGTTCTTAACTTAGTTGAGAGGTTAAACTAGGGTAGGGACATCTGAAGAGACAGCAGTAAAAGAAGCCATAAGGTAACTTTAAACATACTGATTATGAGAACTTTAAACTTTACTGATATGCTATGCTTAGTAATCCCTATTCAAATAAACTCTCTAGCTAAATATAAAATTGTTCTAATGTCTATTACAAATTTATAAATGTGCATATTTGAAATTTTTCATTTTATCAAATGCAGTAAAACAGAGAAAGAGAACA
>NW_011376284.1:0-927 GCF_000754665.1 Bison bison bison
AGACCTTTAGTTCCTCCTTAAGGGTTATAGATAATATCCTGAGCCATACCTTGAATTGTTTTTGAGGATACTAAAACCCTACCAAGTGTAAGAAAGTAACTGCATGCTGACCACAAGCATGTAGATCCCAGACTGGTAGGAACCAGAAAGTTGATGATGTTAACTTCCAATATACCACCCAGTGACCTCACCACAACCAATTCGAAGAATGTCCACAAGCTGATTGTGCACCCTACAACCTTCAAACCTAATAATGTTGCCTTTACAAACCCCTCCCTGAAAGCCATCAGGGGGTTCAGGTCTTTTGATCATGCGCTACCCATTCTCCTTGCTTGGCCCTGCAATAAACACTGTCCTTTCCTTCACCCAACCCCATGTCAGTAGATTGATTTTGCTGCAAGTCAGGCAAGCAAACCCAAGTTTGGCTCAATAACCATCTCTTAAGTCCTGTCCCATAGTTTTGTTCTTTTTTTTTTTTTTAATCAAGTGCCTCTTTTGGGGAAGGGTGGCTGTTTATTCAAGTATATGTGTGTCATATTCCACAGACTTATTTAATAGTTTAAATGGACATAAAGAAGCAAATACCCAAAGATAATCACACTAAATAGCCATATCACTCTGGATATGTGACTTAATCTCTCTTACACTTAGTTTCTCCACAACGAGACTGGATCCAAGCCCTAAGAGTCATTGTAATGAAAATTGTATGACTCTATTCCCCAGACATTCTGGCTTATTTGTTCCTTAATCTGTTATTCCAGGGAGCTACTTTTTCTCTGTGGTATATTAGAGTAAAACTGATATTGATGAACCACTGGGTGTGTGATCCTGGAGGTTATAAACTATAGCTTGGATGATTTTACAATTCAATTGGAGCTAAGAAATAGGTGAGCATGTGACAACAGGGATATTTATAACCAGAGGACA
>NW_011376285.1:0-624 GCF_000754665.1 Bison bison bison
GTTCCTTTACCTGCTGAGTTTTTCTCTGCCTTTTCATCTTGTTTAGGTTGCTGTGTTTGGGGTGGCCTTTCCACATTCTGGCAGTTTGTGGTTCCTCTTTGGAGGTTCCTCACTGTGGCTGGGGTTGAATGGGTGGCTTGTCAAGGTTTCCTGGTTAGGGAAGCTTGTGTCATTTTTCTGGTGGGTGGAGCTGAATTTCTACTCTCTGGTGCAATGAAGTGTCCAGTAGTGAGTTTGAAATGTCAGTGGGTTTGGTGTGACTTTGGGCAGCCTGTATATTGAAACTCATGGCTATGTTCCTGTGTTGCTGGAGAATTTGTGTGGTATGTCTTGCTGTGGAACTTGTTGGCTCTTGGGTGGTGCTTGGTTTCAGTGTAGGCATGGAGGCTTTTGGATGATCTCTTATTGATTAATGTTCCCTGGAGTCAAGAGTGCTCTGATATTCTCAGGTTTTGAACTTAAGCCTCCTGTCTCTGGATTTCAGTCTTATTCTTACAGTAGCCTCAAGACTTCTCCATATATACAGCACCAATGATAAAACATGTAGGTTAATGATGAAAAATTTCTCCACAGTGAGGGACACCCAGAGAGGTTCACAGAGTTACATGGAGAAGAGAAGAGGGA
>NW_011376285.1:4654-5059 GCF_000754665.1 Bison bison bison
AGAAAAAAACAAAAAAACATTTGTCCTTTTCACCTCCTTGAGAATTTCAGGCCCCTATCTCCTCCTGAAGAGCCCCAGACCACTCTCTCCTTCTTGGGAACCCCAAACTTCTCATCAACCTGCCTAGGAATTGACTCTCTCATTGGTCATCCTTCAGTCCTAAACTCCAAATTCACTTTCTCTATCAGTAGTCGTTATATCAACATTGACAGATAGATGTTCACATAAATGAGTCCTTTTTCTTCTCTCCAACTCAAATCTCTATCATTTCAGTTCAGTTTAGTCATTCAGTCGTGTCTGACTCTTTGCGACCTCATGAATCACAGCACACCAGGCTTCCCTGTCCATCACCAACTCCCAGAGTTTACCCAAACTCATGTCCATCAAGTCAGTGATGCCATCCAG
>NW_011376286.1:0-570 GCF_000754665.1 Bison bison bison
TGGGTTTTCTCCTCTGTTCTGAGGATGCAGAATTCTTAATGTGACTGTAACTCAGCACCAAAACGCAGAAGCCATGAAGTTAATCCAGAGCTTTAGATCATTGTTGAACTCCTGACTCCAATGAACTTTAAAAAAGAAGCAAAGTCAAAAGGTTCCATGCCTACAAGGAAATGAAGCCCCAAGCTGAAACCAGCAATTTCAGTGCAAGACAACTCACACCTATTCTCCAGCAAAGCAGCAACACAAAAATGAACATTATAAAAGGTACTACCTGAAGCTGTACCAAACCCAGAGACACCACAATGCACATTACAGGACAATTCACTGCATTTCATAGAGAAGTGATCCAGCACCACCTGAAAGACCACAGGCACACAATATCCCAAACATTAAAGCTTGAAAACTTACAGGTTCAGTCCCACCCACAAAGATCAGATTCCACCACAAACTGGATCCAAAATGCTGCGGCCTGCAGAAAGGGGACCAAAACCATTGCAATCTAAACCAAATGAAGCTTTTAAGTTTAACAAGGTCCCATTTGCTTATTTTTGCTTTTATTTCCAATATTCC
>NW_011376287.1:0-557 GCF_000754665.1 Bison bison bison
CTGTGCTGCTTATTCTTTCTTGTCACTGAGTGGGTAAAGGATAAGGTGACATCAAAACAGTGCAGCTGAGAGCTGATGCTCTTTTTCCACATTGAAGCTAATGGGGTTGGGGCAGAGTGTGCCATTCAGACAAGTCTTAAGAAAGCTCCTAAAAATGGTGGTCAACTCCACAACAGAGACACACGTTCAGTGACAAAATCCAACGGAGTGTCATAGAACCAGGCACATTGAGCAATGCTAGTTTTGCTGTACTTATCTTCTGCTACCCACTCTGCCCTGTGACTTTCTGACCTGTCTGATGTCTATATTGGAGAGCTCTTCTTTCCTTCTGCATGGTAGCCCGTTCTGTCCTCCTAAGATCTATTGAGTTCTTGACCCTGAGTTTTAGTTATGCTTGGTCCCTGAAGCCAGGCATAAAATTATTTGAAGAAATAGATTTCTTAATTTATATTCCCAATTCTCTGTCAAAGAGGTTTCCAGTCAGATGCACAACTATTGTATCCCTCTGCTTCTCTCAGCACTCTAGTCTTTTTAAGGTCTCACCTGCTGAGATTCTT
>NW_011376288.1:0-776 GCF_000754665.1 Bison bison bison
AATTGACTCTATGTCTTGATGACACAGTGGACCCGGAGCCAATCGTCAGCCTCACAGCTTTTATAGATCCACTGAGGCAGAGACAGGGCTCCAGCTCCAGGTCAAGTCCCGTGTGTGATCTGTCAGGCTCGGCCTTAGGGGATGACAAGGCGGTGCCTGGCAGGTCACACAGGGGCCACTGCCCTGCTCACAGCAGACCTGGTGCCCAGACCGTGCTTCCCAGTTCCTTGGGGGAGCCATGGTCCAGGACTCAGGAGGCAGAACCTGAGTCTGCCAGTCTCTCCAGGACTTGTCAGCTGAAGATCTAGAACAAAGAGGCTCTTTCTTCCTGTTGGGATGTAGACTTGGAGCTGACCCCTGCCCCCATGACAGGAATGAAAGTTAGAATGAAGCCCAACACATGGAAATCAGAGGTCGAAAAAGTGGTTAAGACAGGTAGTCCTGGAACCTCTGGATCCAGCTGTACCTGAAGACAGAACTATGACTAAATGTCTTAGACATGGAAGTTACTAGGTCCTAGTCCAGCTTGAGTGTCGGTTGAAATCTTACCACATGGAAACTGAAACAGCCTGACTAATACATTCTCTAACGGATAGGTGAAGGTTATCCACAGTTCTGATGAGTAGACGGAATCCCTGCCATTGAATGAGGTGGTGAACACAGAGCTTTAAGCCAAGATTTAGACATTGAACCCTGAGAGTTCGGCGGCATCCAAGTGACGCCTACCATAACTAGTTGTCGGATACCACCACTCTGGAGGGGAAACAGAGCAGGAT
>NW_011376289.1:0-747 GCF_000754665.1 Bison bison bison
AAATTAAACCTGGTAAGATATAAAAAGGAATAATACATGATGACCAAGTGGGATGTATCCAAGGAGAGTAAGGTTGGCATAATATTAAAAAATCAGTCCATGTAATTCACAGAATAAAAGACAAAAGATGTCTGGTTATTTCAATATATGCAAACAAAAGCATTAAAATTTTTTTCATCATTTGCCATTTAAAAAAGTCTCAAATGGCTTTGGGTAAAGGGAACAAAGTTTTTGTTTATTTAACAGAAAAGTCATCAGTTTTCATTATTATCTATTATGTTAATGGGTCAAATATTTTGTACTTTTCAGAATTAATGATGTTTATTTATGTATATAGTTATGAGCATTCATGCCCAAATTTTCTCCCCTGAAAATGCTTTTTTATTATCATGTGTTCTTTATTACCAGTGGTGTTAAACAAGACCTCTTCCAGCAAAAATAGATTTCATTCACTATAAACTCAGAAAAATGAAATGAATGTCCATCTTATTTTATTTATTTTATTTTTTTGGCCACCCCGTGTGACTTGGGCTCTTAGTTCCCTGACCAGGGATTGAACTCCTGCTCTTGGCAGTGAAAGTGTGGAGTCCTCATCACTGGACCACCAGGGAATTCCTTGAATGTCCATTTTAAGTGAGATCCCCACTGTGCTGTGCTTAGTTGCTCAGTCGTGTCCAACTCTTTTCAGCCCCATGGCCTGTAGCTTACCAGGCTCCTCTGTCCATGGGGATTCTCCAGGCAAGAGTA
>NW_011376290.1:0-1007 GCF_000754665.1 Bison bison bison
TGCAGAAACAATCACTTTTAAAGGCCAATACATTGCTCCCCGACACTCCACGTGAATTTATAGAAGGAATCATTGACAATCCTTATTTCCCAGGCTTTCTCATTGCATGAATCACTTCTGGTTGCCTATATTGTGACAACACACTTACGAGTTCTTGGTCACCAAATTCACATGGCAGGAGGGAGGGCAGGTTGCACCAACGATGTCTCTGGTCGGCAGAAGGGATAGGCTCACCTTCAAAACACTTGTGACCGATGCCAATACATAGAGAGGGCAAGAAAGAAATGAAAAGGAGATGACTTAGGAGTGGGTGGGCAGAGCTGGACAGGAATTAGAAGAGGACAAATGTGGGCCCAAGGGGCATCCCCAGCCCATTAGACCTTTCTTAGCTGGGCTCCTCTGCTGTTTTGGTGGTGAACTTCCTGCTAGAGATCAACTGTCCCAACCTCCTCATTTCCCAGAGGAGGACACTGACATCCAGAGACAGAAACAGGTTTGTCCCAGCCACTCAGGCAGTCGGCAGTAGGGCTGGGACGAGCCCACAAGTTACAGATGACCCTCGTAATTACTCTAGGCCTCAGTGTTTCCATTGGGAAAATGAGGAACTGGGTCAGAGCAATGGTGTTTTGGTTTTCACAAAAAACTTAAAAAAGTTTTTTTTGTTTATTTTTGGCTGCACTACATGGTATGTGGGATCTTAGTTCCCCAACCAGGGATCGAACTCACACCCCCTGCAGTGGAAGCACAGTCTTAATCACTGGACCACCAGGGGATTCCCAAGAGCAATAATTCTTAACTTTGGCTGCACAGTGGAATCACCCAGCAAGACTTGAATGGAATACTGTTGCCTTGAACTCTGTCCTCAGAAATGTTGATAAAACCAGATTATAACATAGATTGTAACATGGGCACTGGCACTGATCAGCTTCCCAGGGAATTCCTGGATGATCTGTGAGGTTGGTTTCAATTCTGACATCCATTCGTGCCACACACATGGGCACCTGCTG
>NW_011376291.1:0-861 GCF_000754665.1 Bison bison bison
ATGAAGAAGCCAAGACACAAGAAGAAGATATAACTATAACTATCCATTAGACAGATAAGACTCCACAGATTCACCCATGGCCCAGGTTCTCTCCCTTTCCTCTGTGATATGGCAGCTGGCTGGAGAAGGAAATGGTAACCCACTCTAGTAATCTTGTCCGGGAAATCCCACGGACAGAGGAGCCTGGCAAGCTATAATCCATGGGGTTGCAAGAGTTGGACACCACTTAGCAACTAAACCACCACCACCACCATGGCAGAAGATGATAACAAGATGCTTAGGAAAGCACCCAGCCATCCCTGACATTTCCCAGCTGCAATAGCAACCCCGTGATCCAATTCCACGGTTCTGAGGTGTTACTGCTACATGCCTCCAAGAGAGGAACACCATCTGAGTTCATGAGACTATTTGATGTTGGAGAGTCTGTTTGCTTTGGCCTATAACTGTAAATGAAACAGTGGTTTGAATAAACAAATGACCGCTATTGCTTGTTTGAATAGGAGGGAGGATGTGACTTATAGGCAAGACTCCCAGCTACATCAACTAACAAGACAGCAAGCTCCTCATGTTAATCATGACTAAATGGGAGTCCTGTTCATTTAATACAGATTTAGAGATATATGAATTAGAGGCTGGCTGGCTGCATTCAAAAGTAATTAATGAATGAGAAAAAAAATGGGCTATTTGTCTCAGTCTAGAAAAGCATCCCTGCCATTTTCAAGATGGTTTTGCAATTAGACTCAGCCCAGAAATATGTATCCTCTGACTCCTAGTTCAGCAAAATCAAGAAGGCTAAGGAGTATTAATAGTACAGCTGGAACTACAATGCCAAACCATGTACCTATTTCACAAGCCTGCTAA
>NW_011376292.1:0-916 GCF_000754665.1 Bison bison bison
CTATGCTGGTGTATGGGGAGAAAGAGACTATGGTGATGGCTCCACCTACTATGATTGACCCAGTAGGATCCCCTTGCTTCCATGGGGCCTGGTGTTCCTCCACAAGCATTTCCCATCCCGATCTCCTTCCTCACATCCCATCAGTCCATCTCTCTGCAGTCAGTAGTAGCCCTTGCCCTGGGATTGCTCCACAATCTGAAAAATCCAGATCTCAACTGCTGTCCCTTCTATGGGACCTGTGTCCCTGTCTGGGGTGTATGACTGTGGCAAGGACTGTCTGATTCTCATTCCATTTAGGCTCCCACAGATCACCTGTTTCACTCTCAGCCTAAAATATTTCTCCTCTGATCCAGACAGTTGATCCCAGGTGGGGGGTCGGACACCAACTTATAGTTCTCCCACCCACCGAGGGCAGGTCCAGGCCTAGTAACATTCCTGTTCCCCCCACCCCTAGTTCCTTTACCCTACCGAGTTTTGTGGTTCTATTTATTATTTTCCTCTGGTCAGGTACTCCTGTCAGCTCTCAGCTGGTGTTCTGCACACACTTCTGTGTCTGAAGGTGTATCCTTGATGTATCCGTGGAGTGAAATGTACTCCACTTCTAGCTACTGTTCTGCCATTTTGTTCATCTCAACTTTTGGACTACTAAAAATAAAACTGTTATCAACATTCATGTGCACGTCTGTGGGTATTTTTTTTTTTTCATACTTGCTTGTATAAACCTAAGAAAGGGATTGCTGGGACATATGGTAACCCAATATTTAACTTTTGAAGGAACTTCCAAACTGTTTTCCACCATGGTGTACTATTTTGTATTCCCATAAACAGTGCATGAAAGTTCAAATATTTCCACTTCCTCATCACACTTGTTCTTCTCTGTCTCTCATGAGAGCCATACTTTCAGTGTGCCCTGCAT
>NW_011376293.1:0-762 GCF_000754665.1 Bison bison bison
TTTAATAAATCCTATTCACTCTACTATGAAAATATATCAGAATATATCAGATCATTCCCTACTTCTTAATTTCTTCCTGGTCCACAGCAATAGATGCCTATCAAGTCTCTCCATGTTTATTCTAGCCTCCAAGAATCAGTTCTCCTGAAGCAGCCCAAATGACATCACGCTACTGCTCAAAAATCCTAGAGTATAATCTAATCATACTCATAGAAGAGGAATAAGCAATATCCATACATGATAAGCAAGCAAGAAAAAAGTACACTGGTGTGTTCAGGGTCTTACTGACAGCTACAGTGACTATAATTAGAAAATTGCCCACCACAGTCAAAATGTAGACAAACAGGAACATAAACAAAAGTATTTCCCACTCCTTTTAATATTGACAGTAACAAGAACTGTAACCCTCTTTTTACAGTTGAAGAAACTAATGCTAGAAGATCTCATTCATTTTCCCAAAATCACACATTTCTAAGGGACATACCTAGAACTGAATCTAAGTTTGATGGATTTCAAAGTAATTAAATTTCTTACATAATAAAGACAGTCCCCAATTATGAGCCTGGTTCCCACTATTTACGGCTAATCTTACCTTGTGGAGGCTTGTTCAGAATCTAAGGGTGACTTAAAGTTACACACAAACACTTGAAATTATTTTTCATCCAATTTAACAACAGAGGACAAAAGGTCACCTTATTACTTGAGGACACATTTTATTTTATTTGACTCTCAGTCCATTTTTCTCCATGGAGTCTTCTGATT
>NW_011376294.1:0-759 GCF_000754665.1 Bison bison bison
TTGGTAGAAAAACTGTCAAGGAGTATGCCCCTCACTGCAGACTCCAACCAGGGAAGTCACTCATGTCTAATTGTTAATTGTCAACAACCACATTGGCTAATGCCAATGAAGGTATGCCCTTCATGGTTATGGAGAATTTCAAGATGTTAAAAATCCCATAAAAGTAAGTATATGATAAATTTACAAATATTTCCCAAGAAATAAGTAAAACAACAAATCATATGATTTATACTATATCAAGTGAACTAAGAATTTTCTAAATCTGCTACACTAATAGCTTGTATCCAAGTAGAAATGATCCTACAAACGAATTATGTCCTTTAAAATGGGAGAGAGATTTTTTTCTCTGTTAATAGACCTACTCTTACAGAAAGCCCAAGAAATTAGGATCGTGTGGATGTTCAGAGAAGTTGCAAGGTGAGGAAGGAGATAGAGGTTCTTTAAATAACTGAATACATTATGGAGAGAGGAGAAAATAAAATTAGCTAAGGGGAATGTATATAGTTTGGACATTTTAAACAATGACCTAGGGTGGTGTTAACTTAGCGATGACCAGAGGTGAAGAGTGGAGAGGAGCAAGGGAGTAGTATGACCTGGGTGACTTATCTGACGGGGAAAGAAGAGGGGAGGTTGTGGCAGAAGAAAATCTTTCTAGGGAATAGGTTTCCACACTCATCACTGGGGCACGGTTAGCTGGAAGCAAATGTTCACTTTAAGCAGTGACGACTGAGTCGTTGAGCTGTGGCATGGCAGTGCTTG
>NW_011376295.1:0-963 GCF_000754665.1 Bison bison bison
AGGTCAGAGGAAATAACCACTGCGAGTGCCTCTGTGTACTGGTGTAAGGGAGCAAGACTTGATACAGCCACAACAAAAGCAAATCAAACAAGAAATATGAACAACAAATTTGCTGTTCAAGAAACAACAAACTCAAACAAGAAATACGAACGACAATAAAACCTAGAATGAAATAGACACAAGCTTTAGGGGTGGGAGGCCAAGCTTCCTCTAGCTCATTTGACTCTCATTTACAAGCAGAAATTGCTCATAGCTCTAAAGATGCAGTTATCATACTAACAAGAAGAGAGACCCCAGAAATGCTGCCGTCTGGTGGCCCATTTCTGGAGCAGCAACCACAAACCTTAAGCTGATAGACGCTGGTTATTCACAAGGTGACCAGGCTCTAGATGACACCTATCCTTACAAAATGGCCAGGGGTAGCACGCTGAAATAAAAACAAGAACAAACCATACGATTAGAAAGGAAACTTAAGCAGCTAAATACCAGTCAATGCTTAGAAAGAAGCCTCTGCAAATGCACCTCACTTGCTTTATTATCAGTGATATGAAAAATTAAACTGCAATGCAATACCACTAGTGAGAAATGAAACAGGCCATTATCCAAAACTCTATAGACAGGAAAGGGTAGAGCAGTATTAGAAAGGGGTACCTTATATGCCACTGGTGGTAGATAAGCGATCAGAACATTCATGGGCAAGACTGTCAAAGTGCCTTGGACTCAAAAAATGGGACAGATGATGTCATGTGGCACTTCCAATCCCAGAGAATTTGAGAAACCAACAGACCATGGAAAACACATGCCCACACCCCCACCCCACAAACATGCGCTGCAGCAGTATTCACATTGCCCAAGAGATGAAAGGAAAGAGATTCGTTGGCTGCAAACGAGAAGAGAAAGACATTGCACATAGAGACACAACAAAATATGACTCTGGCATTATGAAAACGCAAAAAAAAAAAT
>NW_011376295.1:4175-5535 GCF_000754665.1 Bison bison bison
GATATTTCTCCCAGCAATCTTGATTCCAGCTTGTGCTTCCTCCAGCCCAGCATTTCTCATGATGTACTTTGCATATAAGTTAAGTAAGCAGGGTGACAATATACAGCCTTGATGTACTCCTTTTCCTATTTGGAACCAGTTTGTTGTTTCATGTCCAGTTCTAACTGTTGCTTCCTGACCTGTATACAGATTTCTCAAGAGGCAGGTCAGGTGGTCTGGTATTCCACTCCTAGGATACTTCAAAAGACACAGGTTTTGAAAACCACACGCAAGAGAGCATGCACTGCAGCAGCATTCCCAATGTCCAGAGATGAAAGTAAACAAAGTACACAGTGAGGAAGAGATGAATGGTTCAAGGAATGGGATTCGGGTTCATGAAGGACTATGACACACACTTTGAAACAAGGAAATAACGTGGTCAGAGGTACAGATAAGTGATAACCAGAATGAGTGAAGAAGCGAAGATGAGAGCTATGTTATAGGATTTACCTTTCAAATGGGGCAGACAAGATTGCTGGCAGTGAGTACTCCGACCAAAATAAAATGGACACCCAGTGATGGGAACTTCCTGATGCTTAGCAAAGGGGATAGGTGAGAGGAAGTCTTACATTGGTAGGCTGAAGTTCACGGATTCCCACAAATACCTGTCAACTATATAACCCACAAGGACTGATTTAGCAAGAGTGATATACTACACACTTTCTGAGAGCAGGTCGGAGGAAATAACCATTGTTGAATGTCTGTGTATTGGTGTAAGGGAGCAGGAATCTGAATAATCTGTACAGCCACAACAAAGGAAACAATGTTCATCACCTTCCTCAAAAAAGAAATATGAACTACAATAAAACCGAGTAGGAAGGAGACACAAGCATTCAGGGGCTTCCTCTATCTCATACTACTGTCATTTACCAGTGGAAATGCCACATACTTCTAAAGATGCCAGTTACCCATGGTAACAAGAGGAGAACCCGAAGAAATGCTGATGCCTTGTCGCCACGCTCAGGAACAGCAACCTTAAACCCTGGGTTGATGGACACTGACTATAAACGAGGCGTCTGGGCTTTAATGACGACTACCCTTAGAAAATGGCCAGCGGTGGCAGACCAAAAAAAAAAAAAAACGGGCGTAAATCACATGATCAGGATGGAAATATCAACAAGTAAATACTTGGTCAATGCTTAGAAAGAAGCCTCTGGAAATGTGCCTCATTTGCTCTATTATCAGTGAATCGAAAAGTTAAAGTGCAAGGCAATATCTCTAATGAGAAACCAAAAACGCCATTATCCAATACTCTACAGACAAGAAAGAGTAGAGCAATGTTAGTAAAGAGGACCCCTGTATGCCACTGGTGGGAGGTAAG
>NW_011376296.1:0-750 GCF_000754665.1 Bison bison bison
TAATAACTGGGGGTGTGGGGTTGGGGTCGGGATGAGGGGAAGCGCAAATCAGTCAATTTCCTTTTAGACACTGGGGCAACTTACTCCATGCTTACTGAAGCCCCTGGCCCACTTTCTCCCTGATCCACTACTGTAATGGGGCTGTCTGGAAGAGCCAAACATTATTATTTCAGTTGTCCTCTAAGCTGCAACTGCAACTCTGCTATTTCCACGCAAATTTCTGATTGTGCCAGAGTGTCCCTCACCCCTTTGGAGAAGGATATACTGAGCAAGCTCCATGCCTCTGTTTTCACGAATATGGAGCTTTCTCTTTCTCTCCCATTAATTGGACAAAATGTAAATCCTAGAATATGGGCTGATGTAAGAACTGTGGGTCAAGCACAGACTGCTATTCCTGTCATTGTCAAGCCCAAAGACCCTCACCTATTTCCACATCAAAAGCAGTAGTCACTGAAACCCAGGATGAAGAAAGGGTTACAACCCACCGCTGAGAATTTAAAGGAGCAGGGACAATTAATTCCCTGTAACAGTCCATGCCATTCTTTTATCTTGGGTATAAAAATGTCAAATGATAAATGGAGATTAGTTCAAGAGTCACAATAACAAATGGGGCTGTGGTTCCTTTACACCTCGAGGTGCCTAATCTTTATACTGCATTGTCTGAAATTCCTAAATGAGCCAAATATTCTTCAGTCATTGATTTGAAAGATGCTTTCTTTTCTAGAAGGGACGATGGCCATAGGCCCCAAG
>NW_011376297.1:0-621 GCF_000754665.1 Bison bison bison
ATGATAGCCAGGGTATCAGTGCATGATCAGCCACGTGATCAGTGCATGCAGATCACGTGATCAGTGTAATCTCAGCTTCGTGATCAGTGCATGGTCAGCCACGTTATCAGTGCATGATCACGCATGTGATCAGTGCATGCAGTTTCGTGATCAGTGTATGATCAGCTTCGTGATCATTGCATGATCAGGCACGTGATCAGTGCATGATCAATCATGTGATCAGTGTATGCTCAGCTACGTGATCAGTGCATGACTGCCATGTGATCAGTGCATGATCTGTCATGTGTCCAGTGTATGATATCCACGTGATCAGTTCTTGTGCAGTCATGTGATCAGTGCATGAGAGCTAAGTGATCAGTGCCTGATCAGCCACATGATCAGTGCAAGATCGCCACATGATCAGTGCATGATTATTTAGGTGATCAATGTATGATAAGCCACAGGTCAGTGCTTGATAGCCACGTGATCAGTGCATGATCAGTCACGTAATCATGGCATGCGCAGTCATGTGATCAGTGCATGATAGCTACGCAATCAGTGCATAATCAGTCCCGTGATCAGTGCATGAGCAGCCACGTGAGCAGTGCATGATAGCCACGTAATCAGTGCATGAACAGGTAA
>NW_011376298.1:0-815 GCF_000754665.1 Bison bison bison
GACACACAGTTTCTCCTCACCTCCCTCCCTTTCTGGGTCCCCAAGGATGTCCAACGCCAGCCCTGGGAGGAGAAGCATGGGCTACCCTCCCCGCATCCCATGATGATCATCTTCTGTTACAGATTCCACTGCAGCTGAGCCAACACCTGTCCTCAGGTGAGATGGCTCAGGCAGGACACCAGGCTGGCAGGCAGCCCTTCAGGTCTCAACTGGACCAAGTCCCAGAGCCCGGTGATGTCATGGGGCTGTGGTCCTGCCTGTCTGTGACGTCACAAAGGTTGTCCAGGAGACGGGGCCGTGATGCTCACAGTTAGGGGTGTGGCCACCTTGACGCATCTGCAGTGTGGACCATCAGGCGCTGATAAAGCAGGCTGCCGGAAAGCGCTCTGCACTTAGCAACAGAGGTAAGAGCTTTTTTTCTATTTCTCCTTTTTCTTTCTCTACTTGTTTCCTTTTCTCCTGTTGCTTGTCCCCCTCCACGTCCAACTTCAGCTTCTTCTACTTCCTTTCATTCTCACACTGAATTTGTAAATTGCCTTCTCGTAGACTTGGATTCTTCCGGTTTGGTTTAGAAGGTCTGGGAGCTGCATTTTCCTGGAAAGGGTTTCCTCCCTTCCACCTCGTAGCTCAGCTTCTTTGTCTACTTCTTTTTTTTTTCCCCTCACACTGAAGCTTTAAACTGCCTTCTCATAGAGGTTGATCACTCTGGTTTGGTTTATAAGGTCTTAAAACCCAGAGAAGGTTTTTCTGGTTGATCTAGGAGAATGGGCTTTGGGGTATAGCCCACATGGCAGATGTGGGCCCTTGGCAACCCA
>NW_011376299.1:0-604 GCF_000754665.1 Bison bison bison
ATCACGTGACTGATCATGCACTGATCACATGGCTATCATGCACTGATCACGTGGCTGATCATACACTGATCACGTGAAATATCATGCACTGATCATGTGGATGTTCAGGCACAGATCACGTGGCTGATCATGCACGGATCATGTGACTGATCATGCACTGATCATGTGGCTATCATGCACTGATCACGTGGCTGATCATGCACTGATCATTTGGCTATCATGCACTGATCATGTGACTGCGCATGCACTGCTCACATAACTGTATGCACTGATCACGTGGCTATCATGCACTGATCACGTGGCTGATCATGCACTGATCACGTGACTGATCATGCACTAAGCACGTAGCAATCATTCACTGATCACGTGGCTGATCGTGGACTAAAAAGTGACTGATCATGCACAGATCACGTCGCTATCATGCACTGATCACATGATTGCACCTGCACTGTTCACGTGACTGATCATACACTGATCACGTGGCTGATCATACACTGATCACGTGGCTATCATGCACTACACACGTGGCTGATCATGCACTTATCACGTAGCTATCATGCACTGATCAGGTGGCTATCATGCACTGTTCACATGGCTATCATGC
>NW_011376299.1:4972-5460 GCF_000754665.1 Bison bison bison
ATCACGTGTTTATCATGCAGTGATCCGTGACTGACAGGCGCTGATCATGTGACTGTGCAGGCACTGATCACGTGGCTGATTGTTCACTGATCACATGTTTGTCATACAGTGATCACGTGACTGAGAGGCGCTGATCACGTGACTGTGCAGTCAGTGAGCTCGTGGCTGATCATGCACTGATCACGTGACTGCGCATGCACTGCTGACGTGGATGATCAGGCACTGATCACGTGGCTCATCATGCACTGATCACGTGTTTATCATGCAGTGATCAGTGACTGACAGGCGCTGATCATGTGACTGTGCAGGCACTGATCACGTGGCTGATCATGAACTGACCACTGACTGAGCATGCAGTGATCACGGGGCTGATAGGTTCACTGGTCCCGCGTTTATCATGCAGTGATCAGTGACCGACAGGCGCTGATCATGTGCTGTGCAGTCAGTGATCACATGGCTGATCATGCACTGATATCATGACTGAGCAT
>NW_011376300.1:0-2301 GCF_000754665.1 Bison bison bison
GATCACATGGCTGATCATACACTGATCACCTGGCTGATCATGCACAAATCACGTTGCGCCTAATGCACTGATAACATGGCTTATCATACACTGATCACGTGACTGTGCATTCACTGATCACGTGGCTGATCATGCACTGATAACTGCCTATCATACACTGATCAGGTGATTGATCATGGACTCTTCACGTGCCTGATCATGCACTGATCACGTGGTAATCATGCACTGATCACGTAGCTGATCATACACTGATCATGAAACTGGGCATGCACTGATAACGTGCCTGATCATGCACTGATAACGTGGCTGATCATGCACTGATCACGAAGCTGAGCTTACACTGATCACGTGATCTGCATGCACTGATCACGTGGCTGATCATGCACTGATACCCTGGCTATCATACACTGATCACGTGACAGATCATGCACTCTTCACGTCCGTGATCATGCACTGATCACGTAACTGATCATGCACTGATCACAAGGCTGATAATAATCTGATCAGGTGACTGTGCATGCACTGACCACGTGGCTGATCCTACAGTGATCACGTGGCTGATCATGCACGGATCACGTGGCTGATCATGCACTAATCATGTTGCTGATAATGCAATGATCAGGTTTCTATCATGCACTGATTACGTGGCTGATCATGCACTCATTACGTAGCTATCATGCACTGATAACCTGGCTAACATGCACTGATCACGTGGCTATAATGCACTGATCACGTGGCTGATCATACACTGATTATGTGACTGATCATGCACTGATCAGGTGCCTGATCATGCACTGATCACGTGGCTGATCATGCACTAATCATGTTGCTGATAATGCACTGATCAGGTGGCTATCATGCACTGATTACCTGGCTGATCATGCACTGAACACGTAGCTATCATGAAATGATCACATGGCTATCATGCTCTGATCGTGTGGCTGATCATGCTCTGATCGTGTGGCTGATCATGCACTGATCACCTGACTGATAATGCACCGAACACGTGGCTATAATGCACTGATCACGTGGCTGATTATTCACTGATCACGTGACTGATCATGCACTGATCACATGCCTGATCATGCACTGATCACCTGGCTGATTATTCACTGATCGCGTGACTGATCATGCACTGATCACGGGGCTGAATATGCACTGATCACAAAGCTGATCATACACTGACCATGGGATAGTGTATGCACTGATCACTGGGCTGATCATGCACTGATCACGTTGCTGATCATACACTGATCACCTGGCTGATCATGCACAAATCACATTGCACCTAATGCACTGATAACATGGCTTATCATACACTGATCACGTGAATGTGCATTCACTGATCACGTGGCTGATCATGCACTGATCACTGCCTATCATACAATGATCACGTGATTGATCATGGACTCTTCACGTGCCTGATCATGCACTGATCACGTGGTAATCATGCACTGATCACGTAGCTGACAATACACTGATCACATGACTGATCATGCACTGATCACGTGCCTGATCATGCACTGACCACGTGGCTGATCATGCAATGATCACGAAATTGATCATACACTGATCACGAAACTGTGCATGCACTGATCATGTGCCTTATCATGCACTGATCACGTGGCTGATCATGCACTGATACCCTGGCTATCATGCACTGATCACGTGACTGATCATGCACTCTTCACGTGCGTGATCATTCACTGATCACGTAGCTGATCATGCACTGATCACGTGGCTGAACATGCACTGATCTCGTGGCTGATTATACATTGACCACGTGGCTGATCATGCACTGACCACGTGGATGAACATGCACTGATCCCGTGGCTGATCATACATTGATCACGTGGCTGATCATGCACTAATCACGTTGAGGATCATGCACTGATCACATGGCTGATCAAACACTGATCACGTGTCTAATCATGCACTGATCATGTACCTGATCATGCACTGATAATTTGGCTGATCATACACTGATCACGGGACTGTGCATGCACTGATCACGTGGCTGATCATGCACTGATCACGTACCTGATCATGCACTGATAATGTGGCTGATCATGCACTGATAAAGTGTTTGATCATGCACTGATAAGGTGACTATCATGCACTGATCACGGGACGGCACATGCTCTGATTATGTGGATGATCGTACACTGAACACCTGACTGATCAGGCAATGATCACCTGACTGATCATGCACTGATCACGTGGCTATCATGCACTAATCACGTGACCACGCATGCACTGATCATGTAACTGTAGGCAATGATCACTTGGCTATCATGCACT
>NW_011376301.1:0-896 GCF_000754665.1 Bison bison bison
CAGCGAATTCATACAGGAGAGAAGCCTTATAAATGTACAGAATGTGGCAAAGCCTTTAATCAAAACTCAGCACTTACTAAACATCAGCGAATTCATACTGGAGAGAAGCCTTATAAATGTACAGAATGTGGCAAAGCTTTTAATCGAAACTCAACACTTACTAAACATCAGCGAATTCATACTGGAGAGAAGCCTTATAAATGTACAGAATGTGGCAAAGCCTTTAATCAGAGTTCAAACCTTAGTCGACATAGGCGAATTCATACTGGGGAGAAACCATACAAATGTAAAGAATGAGGCAAAGCTTTTAATTGCCTCTCAAATCTTACTTGCCACAAAATAATTCATACTGCCAAGTAGTCTTACAAATATAAATAATATGACAAAGCCTTGAAGTGAGCTGTCACCTCACTCAGCATCAGAGAGCGTGTGCTGGAGAGAGACCCTACAAACGTAGTAAGTGATGAAAGAGGTTTGTCCTAAGCATACACATCAGAGAATGCCAGAGAGTTCATACTGGGAAGAACGCTTAATGCTATAAAAAATGTACAAAATGAATTTAAAAACTCAGGTCTAAATAAATATCAGAGAATTCATCAAAGATAGCATTCAGTCAATAACCCTTTTCTGGTATTACTTTAAATCAGGATATTATAGAAAATGATCCAAAGTTAAAACACTTAGAAAAATTATTTGTTACTTGGACCATAGGATCAAGGCAAGAGATGTTGGACAACATAATTATTATCATTGTATCCTTATTCATATTGACAGTATGTGAAAGTGAAATTTAATATAACTCAACTTTCAAATTACTATGTGCTATACCTTTAGTGTGTATGTGAATATGCTTTTTTAAAACTAATATTCTTGATCTTTGCTGCCTCAAAGTTAAA
>NW_011376302.1:0-585 GCF_000754665.1 Bison bison bison
TATGGAGGTTCATAACATTGTATAGCAGGCAGTGACCAAAGCCATTCCAAAGAAAAAGAAATACAAGGAGGCCACGTGGTTGTCTGAGGAAGCATTGCAAATAGCTGAGGAATGAAGTAAAGCAAAGACAGGGGAGAAAGGGAAAGACATACCAAACAGAATGTGGAGTTCCAGACAATGGCAAGGAGAGAAAAGAAGTCCTACTTAAACTAACAATGCAAAGACATAGAGGAGAACAGTACAATGGGAAAGGCTGGAGATCTCTTCAAGAAAATTGAAGATCTTATGGGAACATTTCATTCAAGGATGGGCACAATAAAGGATAGAAACATTAAGGATGTAACAGAAGTAGAAGGTATTAAGAAGAGGTGGCAGGAATACACAGAAGAACTATACAAGAAAGGTCTTAATGACCCAGATAACCACGATGGTGTGTGGTCACTCATCTAGAACTAAACATCCTGGAGTTTGAAGTCAAGTGCGACTTAGGAAGCATTATTACAAACAAAGCTAGTGGAGGGGACAGAATGCCAGCTGAGATATTTAAAATACTAAAAGGTGATGCTGTTAAAGTGCTGCACTCAA
>NW_011376303.1:0-749 GCF_000754665.1 Bison bison bison
GAATAAAAAAGCAATTCTTGTAAAATTCCTACTCTTACCCATCTTAAATCATTGATTAATTCACAAAATGGTTATTAAGTACCAACCATAGGCAAGAAAACACAAATTATTGCCTCAAAGACAGATATACAATTATGATATGATGTGATATGTAAGAGTTGATATATGAAAGTTATCAGTGATATAAGGAAGGCTTTACAGAAGAAGTGAAGAGAGAAGGTTACAAAGAAAAAAAAAAGGGAGAAAATCATTCTACTTGGAGATTAGAATACAGAGCACAAAGATCAGGCACGTGGCATCTAGGCTGTTTCCTAGGAACCTGGAAGGAAAAGTATGAAACACATGAAAGAAAGCAGAGACGTGCGTCTTTGGAAAGACACTGGGAAGAACCTCAAGGGCTACACTGGAAACCTAGAGTTCACTGCCTAAACACAATGACTCTTACCCATGGGAGTCCTAATTAGATTTACACTATATTTTCTGTTTCGCTTTTAAATACAATAATGCTTAATTTAGGGATTTCCCTGATGGTCCAGTACTTAGGAGTCTGCCTGCCAGTGAGGGGGCAGTGGTTCGATCCCTGGTCCAGGAAGACCCCACATGCCACAGGGCAACTAAACCTGTGCTGCACAACTACTGAAGCCAGCACCCTGGAGCCCATGCTCAGCATCAAGAGAAGCCACCACAGTGAGAAGCCCAAGCATTGCAGCTGCAAAGAACCAGCACAGCCAAAAAGGAAAAAAAAAAAA
>NW_011376304.1:0-998 GCF_000754665.1 Bison bison bison
AGTACAGCATATGGCCTGATTATGGCTGGAGAGTAAGAGGATACCTTGAAAAGAAAGCTTGGAATTGTTTCACAAGATGGGAGTTTCTTCTCTGGCAAGTAAAATTGTATGTACTGCTCTGTCTTTTCTTGTAGTATAGAAATATCTAGCGAAGTGAGAACAAGAGTCAATAATGGGAAAAAATTAACAATTGCAGAAAACACTGCTTGGTATACTCATTCCAGTTTATATTATGGCACCCAATCTCTCAAATAACACTCTAATGAATTAATTTCTCATTGATAGTAATAAGAACATGATAGACATGGACACTTATGATAACACATGAAATCTGCCAGGTAAACTACTACATATACGTCAGAAAGGGCTCCCCTGGTGGCTGAGCTGGTAATGCTGGAAATGCTGGTGCCTGGAAATGCAGGAGCCACAAAAGATGCCGGTTTGATTCTTGGTTATGGAAGATCCCCTGGAGTTCAGTTCAGTTCAGTTCAGTCACTCAATCATGTCCAATTCTTTGGGACCCCATGAACTGCAGCACGCCAGGCCTCCCTGTCTATCACCAACTCCCGGACTTCACCCAAACCCACGTCCATTAAGTCAGTGATGCCATCCAACTATCTATCCTCTGTCGGTCCCTTCTCCTCCTACCCTCAATCTTTCCCAGCATCAGGGTCTTTTCAAATAAGTCAGCTCTTCGCAAGAGGTAGCCAAAGTACTGGAGTTTCGGCTTCAACATCAGTCCTCCCAATGAACACCCAGGACTGACCTCCTTTAGGATGGACTGGTTGGATCTCCTTGCAGTCCAAGGGACTCTCAAGAGTCTTCTCCAACACCACAGTTCAAAAGCATCAATTGTTCGGCACTCAGCTTTCTTCATAGTCCAACTCTCATATCCATACGTGACTACTGGAAAAACCATAGCCTTGACTAGACGGACCTTTGTTGGCAAAGTAATGTCTCTGCTTTTGAATATGCTATCTAGGTTGAGATCGACTTCT
>NW_011376305.1:0-602 GCF_000754665.1 Bison bison bison
GAAGGAAATGGTAACCCACTCCAGTGTTCTTGCCTGGAGAATCCCATGGATGGAGAAGCCTGGTAGGCTGCAGTCCATGGGGTCGACCGCACAGAGTTGGACACGACTGAAGCAACGCAGCAACAGAAGCAATATTGTATTGGTTTTGCCATATATCAAAATGATTTTTACACAGAGTTCTGTAACCAGGTGGGTCAGATATTATACCACTGAACTTCTAAACTTATATATGTTAGATTACAACTAATTCTTTCTGTAATATAGCCATAGATTGTGCTCTGAATCTGGGACATACATCCTGTAACACCAAAGCCTTGATCTTAAGGAAAAAAATGATTCACTAATATAAATATAGCTCTACTTTTTCTTCCGATGGTTGGTGCATGCATGCACAGTTGTTCCAGTCACGTCTGACTCTTTGCAACCCTATGGATGTAGCCTGCCAGACCCATCTGTACCTGGGATTATCCAGGCAAGAACATTGGAATGGGTTGTCATTTGTTCTCCAATGCATGAAAGTGAAAAATGAAAATGAAGTTGCTCAGTCGTGTCGGACTCCTAGGGACCCCATGGACTGCAGCCTATCAGGCACCTCCGCCCAT
>NW_011376306.1:0-630 GCF_000754665.1 Bison bison bison
TTAACAAAACTCAATCAATTTTATATAGTGAATCACTGAATAAGTCCTAGATTCCCCCTCCCCCAATTCGTTTTCTTTCCTGAATGATGATCTGACTCAATCAGTTCATCTGGAGACTGGCAGTAACCCAATCAGGATGAACCTGAGGGATGCTCTGGAATCCAATCAGGTAATGCCTACTGATTGGAAGTTAGCAGTTGAAAGGAGAGAAGATGTGGTTTAAAAAGTTCCAAAAAATGCCCCAGCACCAAAGAATAGATGCAGAAACTTCTCACTCTGGAGTCACTCCTTGTGTTCTCCATCAAGTCTGAGGTCTGAGCAGCACCCCTACCCCGACCACATCAGACCTGGTGAGTTAACCTCAGTGAGGGATGTTCTGCCAATGGCAGGCATGCAATGAATGATATAATGCAGTTTGACATGGCATGGAGAGTTTACCTTTTTCTCTTCTTTAGGTTAAATTTAAATCTGTCTTTCTGCCTCAAAGTATTCTTTTGCTTCCATTCTAAACATTTTGATTTGTGCTTTGGTTTATATTATTTAAAAGTCTTAACCAGCAGTTTTTCTTTTTTAAAGACATCTGTTTGACATGCTGTTTCTTGACATTTAAGGTTTTTGCTCTATACACAA
>NW_011376307.1:0-848 GCF_000754665.1 Bison bison bison
CTTTTTTTTTTTTTTTTTTACGGACACATCACACCACAGACAGTTACTTCAGCGCTTTTCTCTCCTTCCTTCTGCTTAATCAGCCTCAATCCTTTAATACTGGAGTAGTTTAAGCAGTTTCCCTCATTACCCTGCTTACAGCTCCTTCACAGGCTGCAGTTTTTTGAGAGCTTGGCCACATCCTGGAGAGAGGATGATGATGGATCAGATAAATTAGAGAGAGCTGAGAGATACATTTTTGGAAAAATAATGACAAAGGGGATTTAGTACTAGATTGGAAACAAAAGCTCACTATTAAAATCATGCTTTTCACATGAAACGGTGTCCTCCTTTTCTTGTTTCTCTGTCCCATGTCTATTATTTGTTCCTCTTTCACAAGCTAGGGGCTGGTCTGCATTTTAAGGGGTCCCAACACCTCCTTCTCCCCAGCCTGAGCCTCCTACTCACTTCCTGTTTTCTGCCTCACTGACTCTGTGACCTTATCACCTCCCAGCCAAGACCACCACCAGCACCTTCACCTCCACCTCCACCCCCACCCCTGACCTTGCCTGGATGCCTGACTTCCAAGTTTATTTCAGTGCTGTTTTTCGTTTTTCTTCCCTATTGTTAGATGAGAACCAGGTCACGTCAGTATAGTTGGTGATTGATTTACAAAGTCTTAAGTTCACTTACACTTAGCATCAATTATGCCTTTGAAAATTCTGTTTCTTTCCATGGAAAACATCAGAATAGTAACCACCCCATCCCCAGTCTCACCCCAAACATTTTGGTATATTAGGAAGCAGAAAAAACCCATGCAGAGTACTTCAAGGACTCTTCTTTTCAGAGGACTGAAACTCTGAGAATTA
>NW_011376308.1:0-640 GCF_000754665.1 Bison bison bison
GCTACCTTATGAAGTTGTGGTCTACAAAATATACACTCTCATTACTCTAGCATCCTGCCCAAAATCCTCCCCAAATGCAACAGTTCTAGTCAAATTAATCAATAATCCCTAGTCACCAAATCCAAAAAATGTTCCTGTTCTCATTATAACTCTCAGCAGTATGCGAAACTGTTGACCATGTTCTCCTCTGAAAATATTTTACATATATATTATTTTTGAAAACATGCTTGCTTCATTTCCTCTTACCCTACAAAAAGTCCTGGGTGTTCTTTGGAAGGAATGATGCTAAAACTGAAACTCCAGTACTTTGGCCCCCTCATGCAAAGAGTTGACTCTTGGAAAAGACTCTGATGCTGGGAGGGATTGGGGGCAGGAGGAGAAGGGGACGACAGAGGATGAGATGGCTGGATGGCATCACTGACTCGATGGACGTGGGTTTGAGTGAACTCTGGGAGTTGGTGATGGACAGGGAGGCCTGGTGTGCTGCGATTCATGGGGTCACAAAGAGTCGGACATGAAAAAGCGACTGAACTGAACTGAACCCTACTAACTGATCTATTTTATTTCACTGCAAGGAGATCCAACCAGTCCATTCTGAAGGAGATCAGCCCTGGGATTTCTTTGGAAGGAATGATGCTAA
>NW_011376309.1:0-647 GCF_000754665.1 Bison bison bison
ATCTTTCCATTGGCTCTCCATTTTTCACATGGTAATGTATAAGTTTCTATGCTACTCTCTCAAATCATCCCACTCTCTTCTTCTGCCACTATGTCCAATACATCTGTGTCTCCTTTGCTGCCCTGCAAATAGAATCATCAGTACCATTTTTCTAGATTCCATAAGCATGCATTAGTATACAATGTTTGTTTTTCTCTTTCTGACTTCACTTTTTTTAATAGGCTTTTTGAATTCATCCACCACATTAGAACTGACTCAAATGAATTACTTTTTATGGCTGAGTAGTATTTCATTGTGTATATGTACCACATCTTCTTTGTACATTTCTCCATAAATGGACATGTAGGTTGCTTCCATGGCCTAGCTATTGTAAACAGTGCTTCAATGAACATTGGGATGCATATATACTTTCTATTATGATTTCCTTGAGATATATGCCTAGTAGTGAGATTGTTGGGTCATATGGTAGTTTAATTCCTAGTTTTTAAAGGAACCTCAATACTGTTCTCCATAGTGGCTGTATCAATTTGGATTCCCAACAACAGTACAAGAGGGTTCCTTTTCTTCACACTCTCTTCAGTATTTACTGTTTGTAGACATTTTGATGATGGCCATTCTGACGGGTATGAGGTAATACTTCATTGTCA
>NW_011376310.1:0-712 GCF_000754665.1 Bison bison bison
ATCCAACCTAAACTCACAACTCTTCTGTTGTATGTGTTTCTTTAAGTGGACACTACTCTAGCTAATAGCTCCCATTTACCTCAGTGGCTTCACACCCCTCCCCCAGAGCCTACAGTCTGCACCCTGGGACACAGAGCCCCACATCTTTGCCTCTGGGCGACTGCGTGGGCATTTGCACTGAGTCTCTGTTCAGTCAACCCCAAGGGAGAGAGGCCTCCAGTCTTGCAATTCCTGCAGCCTGCAGTCAGCAGCATGTCGTCCTGAGGAAGGCAGGTTCATTCCAGGGGTGTGGTGTGCCTTAGAGCTGAGGGGCTCTGAAATTGATTTCCCAGGTCTGGGTCCTGAGAATGGCCCTAACCCTACCCTGGTCAACTCTGGTTATGGTAACTCTGTATCCTGCCCCATGGGAGGTTCAGAGTGAATGCCAGATCCACAGAAGAAGCCCCAGAGACTGGTCCTCTCTATCGCAGAACCCACTCTATGCTACTGAATTCTGGAGATAGGAGAGGTTTCCCACTGTGCCTATGACAACTCCCTTACATCCCTCTAATCACCTCTGTCATTTTCCAGAGTCCTTCTCCTGGTAACAGCTGCCACAATTCCTCCCTCTCCCCAAATTGCCACCCCTCCCCTCCCCTTCCACCAGGCCTCCCCTCCCCCCTCAGGGGCCTCTTTAACCCCTCCCGCAGCCCTACTCACAGGGCCTCACCCC
>NW_011376311.1:0-671 GCF_000754665.1 Bison bison bison
TCTCATAGTTCTGAAGGCTGGGAAGTCTAAGATCAAGGTGCTATGATCATCCTGGTGAGGGCCCATTTCTTGGCTTGCAGATGGTTGTCTTATTGCTATATAATCATATGATAGAGAAAGGGCTCTGTTTTCTTTCTCTTCTTATAAGGGCATTAATCTCATCATGGAGGACCCACTCTCAGGACTTCATTGAAAACTAATTATCTTCCAAAGGCCCCACCTTCAAATATCACATATGGCAACTAGGGCTTCAACATATGAACTTGGGGGGATGTAAATATTCAGCACCTCCAAAGACAGGTTCTTGTCAAACCCTCTTCCATCAGCTAACTTTCCTGGCACTATCAGCAGACTTTAACACATAAAGCCTCTCTGTGCAAGTGAACTGAGACTGCTCTAGGTTCTTTGGAAGAGTTTGCCCTCAAGAGCCAGTAAGGCTCTTGTTCAGATTTGATGGAAAAATTAAAAGCTTTACAGACAAGCAAAAGCTAAAAGAATGCAGGGCCACCAAACCAGCTTTACAACAAATGCTAATGGAACTTCTCTAAGTGGAAAAGAAAAGGCCACAACTAGAAACAAGAAAATTACAAAATGGGAAAGCTCACCATTAAAGGCAAACACAGAGTAAAGGTAGAAAATCATCCACACACAAATATGACCTCAAAACCAGC
>NW_011376312.1:0-949 GCF_000754665.1 Bison bison bison
TAGTCACTCAGTCATGCCTGACTCTTTGCGACCCCATGGACTGTAGCTCACCAGGCTCCTCTGTCCATGTGGTTTTCCAGAGAAGATTACTGGAGTGGGTTGCCATTTCCTTCCATACTAGCGTGTGAGATGAGTGCAATTATGCAGTAGTTTGAGAATTCTTTGGCATTGACTTTCTTTGGTGTTGAAATGAAAAGTGACCTTTTCCAGTCTTGTGGCTACTGCTGAGTTTTCCAAGTTTTCTGGCTTATTGAGTGCAACACTTTCACAGCATCATCTTTTAGGATTTGAAATAGCTCAACTGGAATTCCATCACCTCCACTAGCTTTGTTCATAGTGATGCTTTCTAAGGCCCACTTGACTTCACATTCCATGATGTCTGGCTCTAGGTGAGTGATCATACCATCGTGATTCTCTGGGTCATGGATATCTTTTCTGTATAGGTGTTCTGTGTATTCTGGCCACCTCTTCTTAATAACTTCTGCTTCTCTTAGGTCTGTTAGGTGTATATATGTATATGTATAATTGATTCCGTTGGCTTTACATCTGAAATAAATGCAACATTGTAAACCAACTATGCATCAATATAAAATAAAAATTAAAAATAGAAGAAAAAAAGGCTTGTATTGGTCATCACTGCATAGACCAAAAATAGGACTTGAAGTTCCAAAAGAAAATCTGCTTTCTTCTTCACAAACCTATGGTATTTTCTTCCTTTGAAAGATGGGTTAGGCCAATTGGATTCATCTCTCTCTTTCTGAAACTTATATAAGGGAATATGAAGAAAATATGGGCAATATAGTTATAAGTAAGAACTGAAGAAATGGGAGACTCAAAGAAATGAAATTCATTAGTAAAGAGTTATATTTTGCCTCAAGAATATGAAAGCAACATAAGGACATGTCCTCAGGAACACCGAATTGAACCCTCATATGGAATGCACTATATC
>NW_011376313.1:0-669 GCF_000754665.1 Bison bison bison
AGGGATCAAGCACAGGTCTCCAGCAATTGCCAGGCAGATTCTTCAACAACTGAGCTATCAGGGAATCCATTCCCCAAAATAGCTTAATATTAATTTTCCTCAAGTGAAGATGGCAATTGGACAAATGGCCCAAAATCTTAACCTCCTAGTGGAAAAGCCAAACTGAATACCTAGGGTTGATCCAAATTTGGCTCTTCTGAATGAGTAAGCTGCTCCTACCAGTCAGCCACGTGATCCCCAGTCATGTGGAAAGGGGGTCCTGGCATCTATATCCATCCCTGGAGGTAGTAGCAGGCCCAGGGGTCCAGATCGTGCCCATCATTATAATTATAAGGTGGGCACAGTGGTCACAGAACCCAGGGTAAACATAGGTGGATTATCGCCAACTTTGGCACATTCATTATTGGGAAGAGAATCTCGGAACTCACATCCTCTTGGTAAAGTCACAGATTCTGAGTGATGTGTGGCCTTTTGTAGAGTGTAAGCCCTATGTGTTGGTGTTCCTGTCTTTGTTTACACAAGGACAAAAGCATATTATCATCAGAGGTGTATTTCATTGTACTGGGTAACATTACCATAACCTCACATTGATTAAACCCTGTAGTACACACTCGAGGGAAATGGTCAAATAAAGCTCACAGTGGAACATGATAGTCTAGTGACCATGAC
>NW_011376314.1:0-1118 GCF_000754665.1 Bison bison bison
TAATATGCAGCCAGGCTTGAGAATTACTATTCTAGGGCCTCGACAAATCCTTGACAATTAACCAGATCTGTTAACTGACAATGATCTGTAAAATGATGTAAACAACTGTAAGTTTAGGTAGATGCAGCAAATTATTGTGGTTTCAAAGTACCCTCCAGCTCTGAGTTTCTGGAATTCAAATCCAGGTACTGCAGGGGATGTCTGATTAATGACTGTATTGGCCAACTTGTTTGAGACACTTAGCCAGGAAATACCTTTGTGACAAAGTAGGCTTGGTCTGGTGGGGTGGGATATCTGACTTAGAGGCAGCTTCACTCAGCGGAATGATGGTCCCACTCTTTTGCATTAAAGGGTTTCCATAAAATAATCCCATGAGATTGGTTTTATTCTATTTGGACAACTCGGGGCACTGAGGTTTAAAGAGAGGATACCTAATTAGAATGTGGCAGAGCCAGCTTTTGCAAGCGGGTCTGTTTGTCTCTTAGCTACATTTTTTTTCCACCTTCTCATACTGTTTCTCAAACATTGAAGGGATTTTCCATGGCCTTAGTTGCACTGCTATGAGTGTTCAGGAACACGGTTACCTGTGAGGACAAAAGAGCTCAGGAGCTGCTCATGCTGTCACAGTAATGCCATGTTGTGTTTGAACATGTTTGGACTAATGTGGGTGAATGATCATCATTTATGGGTGACATACATATCCTTAATGTTTTCAGGCTGTGAAGGCTCTATTATTTTTATATAAATGTTATATTGTAATCATTTAACATGTACGTGAAAAAGGGGTTCTTGGAATTCTTTTCAGAAAAAGAACTATTAGAGTAACCTGCTAAAGTCTTTATTTATTGAATGTGTTAAATGTAATTTATTTAGAGTCCTGTTAAACTTGTCATCTAATAATTTCAAGTGAAGCAGTTCCTTGTGGTCAATTTTTATTAACTGAATCACTGGTAATGCCTTTGCTCAGAAGTTTACATGTCAGTTCAAGAATTAAACTTATTAATACAAATGGGAAGGTACACACCTTTTAGTTATAGCAACAACAATTACAAAAGCAATTTCCATTTAGTGACTTACTATTACGTGATAAGACACTGTAGATATAGTCTCTCTAATCC
>NW_011376315.1:0-574 GCF_000754665.1 Bison bison bison
AACTTGATGGACGTGAGTCTGAGTGAGTTCTGGGAGTTGGTGATGGACCATCGTCAGGGAAGCCTGGTGTGCTGCAGTCCGTGGTGTCGCAAAGAGTCGGGCACAACTGAGCCACTGAACTGCACTGAACTGAGGCCTTTTGACCGGTAAGAGCCATTGAGCAGGAATCTTAAAGTAGTTGTTAGAGGACGTGACCACAAGGCGGTGGCACGTCTTCATGCCTGACTCTGGGTCCTTGGGCAAGCAGAGCCTTTTGCGAGTACTGCCAATGAGAGTCAGTGAACCAGGAGAAACACCCAAGGCTTGTGTCTCATTACTTCTTCCCCCTTAGCCTTGAGTCCCAGGACTCATCCGAACTCCTGCAAAACCACACTGCCAAAAGTGGGATAATCCATAGCTGAGGTCATACTAAGAAAGGTGCCGGTGTTGAAATCCTCAGTCCAGGGACACATGGAGCCCAGGGTGTTTGGAAATCTATTACAGACCAGAGGTTCCACTGCATTTGAGTGCAGTTCGCTAGGATTTCCTCGAGGAAGGCCAGCCAATATCCAGACTTTGGTGGGCTCAAGGAGAC
>NW_011376316.1:0-595 GCF_000754665.1 Bison bison bison
CAGACCAAAAGCCTCAAAAATAAAATTTATCAAAATTATGGACATAAGGATAAACAGAAAATCTGAATTGTCCTATATGTTAAAGTGAACTCTGAGTCCAGAGAGTTTCACAGGTGAATGCATCTGAACACGTGGGCACTCATGAAACACACACACTCGTACACACACCTACCGAGCTTACACCAGCTTACGCAGAGAGGGGAGAAGGAAGGAAGGGCACACTCCACAAAACATTTCACTGCGCCAGAAAAACCTGAGACCAAACGGTGACATGGAAACTACAAAATGGGAAAATCTCAGGAAGCTCTTTTTCCCTGGTTTGTTTTCCTAAACAAACATTCACAAAGAGGATTCATCAGTAAATAAAATGGAACACATATCACGCACGTGCACGTATTTTTTTTCAAGAATGTGTGGTTGGTTTCATCCACAAAAATCCATCAATACAATTCAAATATTAAAAGAAGAAATTTTAAAACATCATGATAACAGATGAAAAGTTTTCTGATAAAATACACCACCAATTTATAATGAAAAAGTCGTAAGTAAAAGGGAATTTCCTATCATTTATCAAAGCATCTTTTAAAACCTGCAC
>NW_011376317.1:0-754 GCF_000754665.1 Bison bison bison
GTGGTTTGGAGCAAAGTTGTATTAGGTAAGGAAACAAATCTGGATGCTGTCAAATCCATACAAACATATGCAAAGTATCAGAAATCATGACAAAGAGGGTGAATATAACAGAAGTTATAAATAGATACCTGATATCCTGCCGTATATCAGCTTTTCATCACATAATGTTATATATAATGTAATAATAATAAAAATGTATTAATGGGCTTACCCTTTACAGATTTATGATATATGTGACAATATGAGGAAAAGAGGGAAAGCCGAATAGAGCGATATAGGAGTAATGTTTCTATATCTCGTTAGCATTTGTGTAAATTTCCAGCTGATTGTGATAAAGTAGGATGTTTACAGTGGCATACAGCTAAGGAAATAACTTAAAAGTAGTGGAAAATCAGTAAAGAGTTTAAAAAGCTACATTAGAAAATATCCGTTGGATGGAAAAGAAAGCAGTAAAATGAGGACCATAGAACAAAATGACATAAGACAGAAATGTACATGGGCAGATGTAAGTCTGTATCAACATTAAATGTAAATAGATAAAACAATCCAACCAGAAGGCAGACATTGAGAGAACAGTTAAAAAAACATCCATGTGTATGTTGTCTACAGAGGACACAGTTTAGATTCTAAGATACACAAATTACCATGTATGTGTGTGTGTGTGTTCAGTCGCTCAGTCGTGTTTACCTCTCTGGGGCCCCATGGACTGTAACCTGCCAGGACCCCTCTTCATGGAATTTTCCAGGCAAGAATA
>NW_011376318.1:0-801 GCF_000754665.1 Bison bison bison
CTTTCTGACTCACTTCATTTTTACTACTACTAACAACAACACAGCAAACACTGGGAAGAACAGTGGATGCAGAAATAGGAGTTATAAGTCTTAGTCCTCTCTCTACCACTTACTTAATTATGTGATCGTGGATGAGTGAGTTCACCTTTCCAAACCTTAGTTTACTTCTCTGTAAAATGGAAAAGATAAGACCCATCTGCTATTCTTTCCTCACAAGCTTATTGTGAACATCAATAGTTATCTGGAAGAGTACTTTGAATGGTATAACATTTTAGAAAACTTAGATTATTATTATTATTTTGGTCATTATTTAGCTACAATTCTGTGTACATGACCTGGTGCTAAGGGGAATGATGTGTCCAGAAATGTAAGATACAGCCTAGATGGGGAGACAGAATTTCTCTGTGTGTGACTGAATAGTACTTGGCTCATATCACCATTAGAGCACAAATCATACCATATTATCATTATCATTTTTTTTCATATCTGTCTCCCTCACAAGAATGACTAGCTAGAGGAATGAAAAAACCCTACAGAGCAATATATGTATTTTATGAGCATTTACATGGATGGAAATTACCTATGCCAGGTGGAGTGTTCAGAGGATTGAGATTTGAGCTGAGTGTTTAGGGGTGGTTTCAGTACAGATTGGGCTTCCCAGGTGGCTCAGGGGGTAAAGCATCTGCCTGCAATGCGGGACACCCAGGTTTGATACCTGGATCAGGAAGATCCCCTGGAGAAGGAAATGGCAACCCACTCCAGTATTCTTGCCTGGAGAATCCCATGGACGGAGGAGCCTAG
>NW_011376319.1:0-777 GCF_000754665.1 Bison bison bison
TCATTCAAAGTAAACTGGAAATGTGCAGTTGCTTCTTTACGTCTTTCTTCTTCTTCTCTTGCCTGCTGCATATTTTCTTCCTTATTGTTCAAAATAATTTTTGTTAATAGTGTAAAACTATACCTAAATTGACAAAAATAAACAAACAAACAAAAATAAGCTGCTGCTATGGACCTTCATATTATGCTGCCCCAAGTGATGCTTATGAACTAAAATTTCTTCTCCCTTCTGGTCTATGGGGAGAAAGCTCTTTCTGCAAATCAATCAAATTTCCCAAAGCAGAGAGAGTAATCAGAGAGAGATTTTTCAAACCAGACAGAGTAATCAGAGACACACAAACTGCCCTATGGTGAATAAAGTGCTATCTGACCATCTAGATATTTATTATACTACTAAGGTACAAGGAAGTACCAGGGCTTCCCTCAAGATCAGTTGGTAAAGGATCTGCCTGCAATGAAGGATATCCTGGTTCAATTCCTGGGTTGGGAAGATCCCCTGGTAAAGCAAATGGCAATACATTCTAACATTCTTGCCTGGAAAATCCCATGAACAAAGGAGCTTGGCAGGCTACAGTCCACGGGGTTGCAAGAGTTGGACACAACTTAGCGACTAAACCACCACCAAAGTACAAGTTAGAGGCCTGTCCACACAGTCTACCTCTGTTTCATCAACTATGCTAAAGCCTTTGACTGTGTGAATCATATCAAACTTGGAATCTCTTAAAGAGATGGAAATACCATCTAACCTGGTTCCTGAGAAACCTGTTTGTGGATCAAG
>NW_011376319.1:4974-5666 GCF_000754665.1 Bison bison bison
TAATTACCCAGAGCAACGGAACCAAAAAGTTATCAAATAGCAGCCATAACTAACTCCCACTAAAGCAAATGATGCAAGGATTTACTTCAAACAGATATGCAGTGATTATAAAATCAATCTATCTAAAAAAAAACAAAAACAGAAAAAGGAACCAACTCACCTTTAATGTTTTATTGTGACGCTGGAGTTCCCTGCAAAGCGATTCAAGTTTGCTTCTTGCCAAGATAGCCTTGTTGTGCTCATGCTGCAAATTAACTTTCTCTTTCACAATCTGGGCTTGCTTCTTTTGCAAAATCTTCATTTGCTTTTGAACATTCCTGCTCTCTTCCAGCTAAAATTAATAAGCACTTTAGGTTTATAAAGCAGTCAGAATTTTTATATTACAACTGGAAAAATTCCAATTATAATCATGGAACTTTTTCTACTTCTCTTAATTAGCTGTCATAAGAAAGTACACAAGTCATTTAACACAAGAAGAAACCCAATTTCATTGCTTATTATTTTACTAAAAGAAAAATATATCTCTTGGGAAAACTTGTTACAAATCAACACCTGCCAGTTTTACTTTTCTATAAGAACATGCGAGGGATACTTTGTTGAAAAAAATAAGCAGCACTCAGGAGTCTTTGTGAGTAAAGAGGCAATTTTAGAGTTAGAGCAATTTCTTATATTTTATATTAACAGATAAAAAG
>NW_011376320.1:0-1045 GCF_000754665.1 Bison bison bison
CGGTGTCACCCGGCTAAGCTGGCGATTATAAGGCAGATGAGCGGGCAGGTGTCGCGAGCCTAAGATGGCGATTATCAGGCAGATGAGCAGGCAGGTGACGCGCGGCTCAGCTGGCGATTATCGAGCAGATGAGCAAGCAGGTGTCTCGCGGCTCAGCTGGCGATTATCAAGCAGATGAACGGGCAGGTGTCGCGAGGCTAAGCTGGGGATTATCAGGCAGAGGAGCGGGCAGGTGACGAGCGGCTCAGCTGGCGATTATCAAGCAGAAGAGCGAGCAGGTGTCGCGCGTTTCAGATGGCGATTATCAAGCTGATGATCAAGCAGGTGTCGCGCAGCTCAGGTGGTGTTATCAAGCAGAGGAGCGGGCAGGTGTCGCGCGGCTCAGATGGCGATTATTAAGCAAATGAACGGGCAGGTGTCGCGGGGCTCAGCTGGCGATTATCAAGGATGAGCAAGAGGTGTCGCACGGCTCAGCTGGCGATTATCAGGCAGATGAGCGGGCAGGTGTTGTGTGGCTCAGATTGCGATTATCAAGCAGATGAGCAAGCAGATGTCGCGCAGCTCAGCTGGTGATTATCAAGCATATGAGCGGGCAGGTGTCGGGGGGCTCAGCTGGCGATTATCAGGCAGAGGAGCGGACAGGTGTCACCCGGCTAAGCTGGCGATTATAAGGCAGATGAGCGGGCAGGGGTCTCGAGCCTAAGATGGCGATTATCAGGCAGATGAGCAGGCAGGTGACGCGCGGCTCAGCTGGCGATTATCAAGCAGATGAGCAAGCAGGTGTCGCGCGGCTCAGCTGGCGATTATCAGGCAGATGAGCCGGCAGGTATCGCGGGGCTCAGCTGGCGATTATCAGGCAGATGAGTGGACAGGTGTCAACGGGCTAAGCTGGTGATTATCTGTCAGATGAGCGGGCAGGTGTCGTGAGGCTAAGCTGGCGATTATCAGGCAGAGGAGCGGGCAGGTGACGCGCGGCTCAGATGGCGATTATCAAGCTGATGATCAAGCAGGTGTTGCGCAGCTCAGGTGGTGATTATCAAGCAGA
>NW_011376321.1:0-851 GCF_000754665.1 Bison bison bison
TTCAACGTCAGTCCTTCCAATGAATACTCAGGACTGATTTCCTTTAGGATGGACTGGTTGGATCTCCTTGCAGTCCAAGGGACACTCTATGGACAGAGTTTTGTGACATTGTACAGGAGACAGGGAGCAAGACCATCCCCAAGAAAAAGAAATGCAAAAAAGCACTAATGTTTTAGCTCTTAACATACTTGGTAAAAGTTTTATATCTGTCTTTTCAAGAACTTCATTTTAGTCTTCCCTATTTAGTCTGCTGAAGACTGCAACTTTGTTATGAGTGATTTTTTTCTTCTGCGTAACTGGAAATTGGGAAATATTTTCATATGGGAATTTTTTTGGCTCTATTTTGCTTTAAGCAATGTGTAATTACCATCAATGTTTCTCTATAAGATTGTCTTTACAGAATATGAACTTATAATTGTGAGTTGTAGCTTATAGAATCAGTGTATAGAGTGTTTGACCTAATAATGTTATAAATTTAAATAAGAATGCGTTTCTGGTGACAGTTTGTTCTAAAAATATAAGTGATTTTATATTGAGTCAGTATAAAGACCTAGCCAGATTTTGTCTGCATGCATTGTGCTCAAAATAAATTTTGAGATGAGAGAAAGTTTGTCTTCTAAAATGTCATCCTAATTTCTCTTTAATAGCCTATTATTATTCAGTAAGCTTTTATTGAGCACTTGCTATGTGTCAGGCTTCAAGTCAGATGGTTGGGATGTAGATGACCATGATAGTTTCTGGTTGTAGGAAACTCATAATGTTGTGGAGAAAATAGACATCTGACAAATCATTACACTTAAATGTAGCAGGTACATTTACAGATAAATTGCTATGGAAGTACATGGGTGAAT
>NW_011376322.1:0-531 GCF_000754665.1 Bison bison bison
CAACGAATCCATGCGCCGATTGGGTAACAGGCCGAGAGGTCCGGCATTTCTTCCAGCTCCATAGAGAGACGTTTCTCCGCCGGCCGAGTTTGAGAGCAAGTCCCCAACTGAGGAGGACCGAGGGGAGAAGGCTTCAAAGAGGTAATTGGTGGGAAATGTCTAACGAGAACTCTAGAAAGTCAGGGCACGTGGAAGTGGGTTTCAGTAACTCTTGGCTTTCTGTTCACCTTGCATTCGCTCAGAGACCGTGTGAAATCCACCGATCTCCCTCCGGCCACACGGGAACTGTGGTTCATTTGTGGAACTCTTGAGTGAGATGAGATTGTTTCCACCCTCCATGGTGTCCTGTGGTGTGGTTCATTTTTCCAACAAGGGCTTTTAAGCATTGACCTGTGGACAGGTTTGACCACACAGATTCTTGTACTATAAGATGGATGTCAGAGGAATAAGAGAATGGATTCTTGTCCCTGGTGTGAAATGCTGAGGGGAGAATAATGCCCAGTATTGGGACGAGGGATGGTAAGGTGGATG
>NW_011376323.1:0-650 GCF_000754665.1 Bison bison bison
TGTCATCTGCGTATCTGAGGTTATTGATATTTCTCTTGGCAATCTTGATTCCAGCTTGTGCTTCATCCATCCTGGCATTTCCCATGATGTTCTCTTCATATAAGTTAAATAACCAGGGTGATGATATACAGCTTTGACATAATCTTTTCCCAATTTTGAACCAGTCCATTGTTCCATGTCCAGTTCAAACTGTTTCTTCTTGACCTGCATACAGGTTTCTCAGGAGGCAGTTAAGGTGGTCTGATATTCCCATCTCTTGAAGAATTTTCTACAGTTTGTTGTGATCCACACAGTCAAACACTTTAGCATAGTCAGTGAAGCAGAAGTAAATGTTTTTGTGGAATTCTCTTGCCTTTTCTATGATCCAGTGGAAGCTGGCAATTTGATCTCTTGTTCCTGTGTCTTTTCTAAATCCAGCTTGAACATCTGGAAGTTCTCAGTTCATGTACTGTTGAAACCTAGCTTGGAGAATTTTGAGCATTACTTTGCTAACATGTGAAATGAGTGTTAGAGAAGGACATGGCAGCCCACTCCAGTGTTCTTGCCTGGAGAATCCCAGGGACGGGGGAGCCTGGTGGGCTGCCATCTATGGGGTCGCACAGAGTCGGACACGACTGAAGTGACTTAGCAGCAGCAGCAGCAGAAATTAG
>NW_011376324.1:0-725 GCF_000754665.1 Bison bison bison
AAAGTGCATGATAAGTCACCTGATCAGTGCATGATCAATTACGTGATCAGTGCATGATCACTCACGTGAGCAGTGCATGATAGCCATGTGATCAGTGCATGATCAGTTTCGGGAGCAGAGAATGATCAGCCACTTGATCAGTGCATGATAGCCACGTGATCACTGCATGATCTGTCTCATGATCAGTGTATGATCATCCACGTGATCAGTGCATGGGCAGTCATGTGATCAGTGCATGATATGGACGTGAACAGTGTATAATCAGTCTCGTGATCAGTGCATGATAGCCACGTGAGCAGTGCATACAATTACGTGATCAGTGCATGCGCAATCACGTGATCAGTGCATGAGAGCCACGTGATCAGTGCATGATTATTCACGTGATAGGTGTGTGATCAGCCACGGGAACAGTGCATGCTCAGTCACGTGATAAGGGCCTGCTGAGCTGTGTGATTATGGTCTGCTCATCTGCTTGACAATTGCCAGCTGAGCTGTACGATTCCTGCCTGTCATCTCCTTGACAATTGCCACCTGTACTGCATAATTCCTGCCTGCTCTCTTACTTGATTATTGCCAGCTGAGCAGCATGATTTCTCAAAGCTGAGTTCCATGATTAAAGCCTGCTGACTGATTCCTGCATACTCAGCTCTATGTTCATTGCCTCCAGAGGCACATGATCAGTGTGTGACACCAAACATGATCAGCACATGATCAGTCACATGATC
>NW_011376324.1:4841-5290 GCF_000754665.1 Bison bison bison
CCATCATGCACTGATCACGTGGCTATCATGCACGGATCACGTGACTGATCATGCACTGATCACGTGAGTGATCATGCACTGATCACGTGGCTATCATGCACTGATCACGTGGCTGATCATGCAATGATCATGTAGTTACAATGTACCGATCACGTGACCGATCATACACCCATCATGTGACTGATCATGCACTGATCACGTGGATAACATGAACTGCTCACGTGGCTGATCATGCAATGATCATATAGCAACCATGTACTGGTCACATGACTGATCATGCACTAATCACGTAATTGATCCTGCACTGATCACGTGGCTCTTCATGCACTGATCACGTGACTGTTCACGCACTGATCACGTGGCTGATCATGCACTGATCACGTGGCTGATCATACACTGATCACCTGCCTGGTCATGCACAGATCACGTGACAAATCATGAACTGATCA
>NW_011376325.1:0-644 GCF_000754665.1 Bison bison bison
CCAAGATAGTTACATAAGGAAAGATTCAACAAATGGTGCTGTGGTGATTAGATATTTACCTAAACAATTAAGTCAAAAGTGAACAAAAACCTAAATTTAACAGCCAAAACTATAAAACTCTTTAGAAGGAACCCTAAGTGTAAATCTTTGTGACCTTGGATTAAGCAAAGCCTTCTTAGTCATGATACAAAAATCATAAGCTACATATAAAAAAATAGGTAAAAAAATAGGTTGGGCTTCAAAAGTTTGAGTGTTCTTTAATGAATAACATCAAGAAAGTGAAAAGACAATGCACATATATGATAAAATATTCACAGATCATAATTTGTTACAGGATTTGTATCTAGAATATATATTTTAAAACTCTTACAACTCAATAAGAGTAAGACATATAATCTAATTAAAAATGACCAAAGACAAGAGTATATACAGTCAACATGCACATAAAAAGATGCCTAATATTATTATAATATTATTAGTCATTTTGAAATGCAAATCAAAGCCACTTTCAGATACTTCTTGACACCCACTTCACACTGGGATTAAAAAGACAGTAACTCCCAGAAATAAACCCATGCACCTATGGTCAATTAATCTATGACAAAAGAGGCAAGACTACACAATATTGGAAAGACAGTCTCTTC
>NW_011376326.1:0-619 GCF_000754665.1 Bison bison bison
GAAAATGTGCCCCATAATATTTTAAACTGGCAGTTTTACTTCATCACAAAACTGGGTCTAGTTGTGTGGAATCACCATCAAAACTATTTCCTTAATCATTTCCTCTTAGACTTTGTGTCAGGGCACAATCAGAAAAGCAGAACCATGGGTGATGTAGAATAAGAGATTAGTTCTAGGGATTAGAACTCAGGCAATGGCTAGAGCTGGTGGACGAGTCTGTACAAAGCTGTTATCTTTATATCTGGTGTTGAGCATGAATTCACTTAAGTCAGCTTAGAGTAACACTGAAGCTTTTAAACTGTGGTGTTGGATAAAACTGTTGAGAGTCCCTTGGACTGCAAGGAGATTCAACCAGTCCATCCTAAAGGAAATCAGTCCTGAATATTCACTGGAAGGACTGATTCTGAAGCTGAAATTTCAATACTTTGGCCACATGGTGCGAAGAACTGACTCATTGGAAAAGATCCTGAAACTGGGAAAGATTGAAGGTGGAAGGAGAAGGGGACGAAAGAGGATGAGATGTTTGGATGGCATCACTGACTCAATGGACATGAGTTTGAGTAAACTCCGGGAGTTGGTGATGGACACAGAGACCTGGTGTGCTGCAGTCCATGGGGTC
>NW_011376327.1:0-550 GCF_000754665.1 Bison bison bison
AAGTGCCTACAGTAGTAATTGATAGTACTTTTAGTGTCCTTTTGAATCAGGGCTGTGTTTATAACAGATTTAACGTCAATATTTCACCAGCAAGGAATTGCATACATAAGTGCTAATATACATTGTCTGATTACTATAACTGTATTTCGCTGAACAAAACATAAAGAAGTGAGGCAGCAGTCTATGTGAGACACAGAGAGTTGAGCTTACCTCCAGGGGATGCAGGGGCTGCTCCTCCGCCCCAGCCTGGGGCAGATCCAACACCAGGTGCTTCTGGGGAGCTAGAGGGAAACAGAAGGCCATCAGGACAGATGAGAGGCTGCTTCCAAAGATCTCAGGCTTCTTTTTTGTTTGTTTGATGGGACATGGGGTGCAATGTGTACATGAGAGAGATTAGTAACTATGAACTGAACTGTTCTTGAATCCTCCTCTTTGCTGGATGAAGTGCAAAAAAAGGAGACAAGCAGGAAGGCAATGAAAGAGATTGGCTGCATTTAACTGGTGATAACCAAACTGATGGGGAAAATGAAACATTACAATGCATGCCAAC
>NW_011376328.1:0-889 GCF_000754665.1 Bison bison bison
TTCTACTGTTCATTTATAAGGGCTTCATTATCTGATTACTGAGGTCGCATATGACTTATAATTTAGTTTTTCCATTTTGGATTTTTTTCTTCAATATTTGAGAGCTCCTTGAGGATGGAGACTAAGTCTTTAATTCAGTTCAACAAACATTTATTGAACACAATGATCTATTTACTTACTTTGGGAAAAAAAGATTGCAGATTCTTTGAAATTCATTTTATACTACTTACAAATAATCCCTTTCAAGTACTGAGCTTTCTTTGAAGCATTTACTGTTCAAGGCTTCTTTTTTTGCTGCAAAAGATTTTACTTTTCCTAGATTTCTTTTTTCCCATCTTCTGTGCTTATTTACCCAACATTCTGTGTCCATATTAAAAAAAAAAATTCTATCACTGAATTAGTAGATTAAATCAGATTTTGAATGTCCAAGGGAAATTCTGTGTATAAAGGAGGCAATCATTTAATTATTCATATTTTTCCAAAGCAGAACTTAGAAAAAGGATGAAAATAGTATGTTTACTTTCAGTTTCAGTTCATTTCATTTTTTTAATGTAGGACTTTTCAGAATAAGGTTTCTTATGCTAACCTGACAGCCAATCCTTAACTTGATGCACTTTCGGTGGAAAGAGCAATTAAAAATGTGTCACAGTTACTCAGGAGCATGGTCTGCAGTGCTTCAGGGAGAGAGTTGGCACCCATCTTAGGAGGAGGAGTTGGGAAGTCAAAGGAAGGGAAGGGAAAAGTAGGAAGAAGCTACCAGAAGGAAAAAGAGCTCAGAGACTCATATTGACACTGCCCTGAATATATAGGAAATGGAGTTGCCAGATTTAGCCAAGGAACAATCAGAAAACACCAAAAAAAAAAAAAAAAAAAAACCCAAACCCAAATT
>NW_011376329.1:0-529 GCF_000754665.1 Bison bison bison
ACGACTCAGTACACACACACACACACACACACACACACACACACACACACACAAGTAGATAACCTAAGCAAGAATTTTTGTAATCTCACAAGGCTCAGTAAACAAAAATCAAGTTTGGTGTTGACGAGGCAGCCAAGATTTGAGAGTATAGACTGAAGGGAAGACAGGTGTAAAAGGTGAGCATGATACTCAGTTGGTTCTCCTTGTCAAGACATTTTCTGAACTGAGCTAATTAGGGCAAGAAGCTAAAAGGCTAAACATAAGCCACTGCAAATCAAGACAGATTTTTAAAAAAATCTTTTATAGTTGAGAAGACAAAACTGAAGACCATGATCCATCAAGGGAGAGGCACTACAGTGACCACTTAACACACTCTTTCAAAACCACCAGGAAGGTGGTTAAATCTTCAGGAAACTGAAACCCAGATTTTGGTTCACTTGATTAGGTTGATTTGCCTCCACTAGACATACTGAGCAGAGGATACAGTAAACTCTCTGGAAAGAGATAACACAATCCAGATCACCTCCAA
>NW_011376330.1:0-733 GCF_000754665.1 Bison bison bison
TGGACATCTAGGTTGCTTCCATGTCCTGGCTATTATAAACAGTGCTGCGATGAACACTGGGGTACACGTGTCTCTTTCCCTTTTGTTTTCTTCAGTGTGTATGCCCAGCAGTGGGATTGCTGGATCATAAGGCAGTTCTATTTCCAGTTTTTGCAGTTCCTTTAAAAACTAAAAAAAATAATTACAATGTGACCCAGCACCTCACTGATGAGTATATTTCTGGAGAAAACCTTAATTCCAAAAAAGGCATGCACTCCAATCTTCATTGCAGCACTCTTTACTGTAGTCAAGATACTCAGCATTTTTTAATCATGGCAAAAATGGAGAAAAAGAAAAACAAAATCTCTAATCAAATAGTCTTTAAGCAGGGGATCAAATCACTAAGTATCTGTGAAAGTAAATGCTTGAAGATAAGCAACAAAACAAGAATCAAGTATCAAAACAAAGTTGTATGTTAGTTTTCAAAGAGCAGAAAAGGTGATTTTTATACTAAAGGAATAAGCACACCTTCATCTCCCTATCCCTGGAACTCAGAATTCTGAGCCAATGGTAAAGTGAGATAATAGGTGATTTTTTTCTTTCTTGTATTTTTCTGGAAACTTTACCTTTTCTGTTATGAGCATGTATTAATTTTTAATAAAGCTATCTTTTCCAACATGTATAGAATACATCTGGACTTTATAAATTGCATTCATAAGTATTCTTTATTTCTCCATGCTAGGGCAATAAAAGC
>NW_011376331.1:0-580 GCF_000754665.1 Bison bison bison
ATTCATTGATGAGCTTTAGTATTTTCTGGAGGTATCTTTAGGATTTTCTGTGTATATAGTATCATGCTGTCTACAGTGACAGTTTTGCTTCTTCCTTTCAAATTTGGATTCCTTTTATTTCTTTTTCTTGTCTGATTGTCATGGCTAGGACTTCCAAACTTATGTTGAATAAAAGCAGAGATCCTTGTCTTGTTCCTGATCGTAGAGGAAACGCTTTCAGCTTTTCACTACTGGGTATGATGTTAGTTGTGGGCTTATCATACCTGGCCTTTATTATGTTGAAATATGTTCACTCTATGCCTACTTTCCTGAGACTTTTTTTTTTTTTATCATAAATGGATGTTGAGTTTTGTTAAAAGTTTTCTTCTGTATCTATTGAGATGATCATATGGTTTTTATTCTTCAATTTGTTGATATGGTGTATCATATTGATTGATATGTAGATATTGAAAAATCATTTCATTCTTGGGATAAATCCTAGTTGATCATGGTAAATGATTCTTTTGATGTATTGCTGGCTTCAGTTTGCTAAGATTGTGTTGAGAACATTTGCATCTGTGTTCTTCAGTTATATTGGCCG
>NW_011376332.1:0-714 GCF_000754665.1 Bison bison bison
TTTTGCTACACTTCCTCACATCAGCTCAACTTCATCCATAATTACAGCTGCAGCTGCAGAGGACAAGTCTATCTAGGTTTTGCTAATATAGTAACTATGACAGTTGATGCATAGTTATCAATCAGTAGAATACTTTCTCTTCAATCTCCACTGTTAAGGAAAATTAATCTAATCCCTTTTTACATGAACAGGACAACAACAAACACTTACTGTCTTGCCCCAGGTTATGTGAAGTGTTATGATTTTGGTCACAATATGGTTTACAAGAGGATACCCTTATGTTAATCCATGCTAGTGATCTGGCAATCTCATACAGGATAGACATATGACCAAACTTGGGAGAAAATTACTACAGTAAGTTTAAAGTCCTGACTCATCAAAAAAATATTTAGAAATTTGAAAGTTTTGAAGTATTATCGATAAAGGACATGCTTAAAGGTAAAGAGCAAATGTTGCATATTGATGCTCTGCAAAGAAAGCATAGTGCTTAGTAGGTTTCTTTGGATTTGGGAGATATTAGATACTGTACTTGGGCATACTACTGAAAGCTACTAGATGATGCAGAAAGATACTAGTTTTGAATGGGAACTTGATCAAATCCAGAATGCAATATAAGCTGTTCTTGACTTAAAACATATTACTCATAATATCTAAATTACTCACTATCTTGTTACAGATATCCATGTTGGATATAGTAGCTTTGTGGATTTTTTG
>NW_011376333.1:0-877 GCF_000754665.1 Bison bison bison
GAAAAATGGGAATAAAAATAGCACCCACTTCATTGGATTGTTATGAGGATTGCATTGAATAATAATCTAAAGTGCTTGGAATAGTTCCTAGCCCATAGCAAGTGATATATAGGTATTTACACACAAAGTACAGAAAAGAAGAAATACTGTGAGACTTGGAAGCACATAGAATATAACAAGGGGAAGGGACAACCTGGTTTGGGAATTTAGGAAAAGATTCCTGAGGATGTGATGATTAAGCTAAGATCTGCATTAGGGAAACCTTTTTAAAAGAAGGGACATGAAAGTTGACACTTCTGAAAGAACAGTAGGAGTTTGTGATGCCAGGTTCTTGAAAGCTGGTTTAAACAGACTGATCTTTGTCATAAAGTAATGGGAGGCCATTGACATGTTTTAAGTGGATGAGTGGTATGATAAACTTTGTATATTGGAAAAGTCACTTTTTAATTAATTTTTATTGGAGTATAGTTGATTTATGATGTATTAGTTTCTGCTGTACAAAAAAGTGAACCAGTTATACATATATACACTCTTTTTTAGATCTCCTTCCCATTTACATCACCACAGATCACTGAGTAGAGTTTCCTGTGCTATTCATGTTTGAAATGAAAATAGATTAGAATGGGAGAAAGCTAGAAATAAAGATACTAGTTAAAAGGCAATGGCAATATACAGATGAAAGTTATGGTGACTGGAAATAAGGAATGACTCAACTGATTCATAATATCAACTGGAATGAAGAGACTTGAATAGATCTGAGAAATATTCAAGAGGTAGAAATTGCATAAATAGCTTAAGAGCTAAGTAATTTAGCGTGTGTGTGTGTGTGTGTGTGTATTTATCAGTGAGAAAGGTAGTGATGAGAGAGATGGAGGAA
>NW_011376334.1:0-774 GCF_000754665.1 Bison bison bison
GAAGCATGTGGGCTCAGGAGTTGCAGTGTGCCGCTCTAGAGAGCAGGCTCAAAACTGCCGGCGCACAGGCTTAGTTGCTCGAGGACATGTGGAATCTTCCTGGACGGACCAAGGATTGAACCTGTGTCCCCTGCACTGGGAGGTGGATTCTTATCCACTGTGCCACCAGGGGAGTCCGTAAGAACTGTAGTTTTGAACTCAGTCTGAAGTTCAGCCTCGTTTACTGAAATCAGACATTAAATTTTCGGGGTTATTGCAGGTGTGCGTGACTATGATCTTCTGCATCTAGTAATGAGTAAGAGGAATCTACAGGTCACTTAGTCCTGTGCAGAAATGGTGAACCCAAATGTCAGTTCCTGGTATGAAACTGTTTGCTTTATCTCTGAGTATATGAAGTGCTTAATGGAGACAGTAATTGTTACCTCCTGAAAATGTCTTAGGTCTGTTAAATTGATGAGACTGTTTTCCCTATTGAAGAAAAGGAATCAGCACATAAGAAAAGTGTACATTTATAGTAATGAGTTTCAGATAGCCCCAGTCAGGCTCAAACATACCATGATACTTTCACTCATCTAAAAATATTCTACTAGCAATTGTTGCTGTTGTTTAGTTGTAAGTTGTGTCTGACTCTTTGTGACCCCATGGACTATAGCCCACCAGCTTCCTCTGTCATTGGGATTTCCCAGGTAAGAATACTGGAGTGGGTTGCCATTTCTTTCTCCAGGGGATCTTCCTGACCTAGGGATTGAAGCCATATCTCCTGCATTGGCAGGC
>NW_011376335.1:0-650 GCF_000754665.1 Bison bison bison
AAAACTTCTAGCACAACAGCACAGCAGCCTGGATTTCCTTTTAGATCTTTGCTATGTTCTAACCCTCTAAAGATTTGGGCTGAATGAAACAAATATTTCAAAGGATAGATTCCATTAGGCTCCTTATTCCTCATCGATTTTCCACAGTTTCAGAAGGTGCTCATCCACTGTAGTCAGTCTCATATTCATGGAGCTCTGAGAATAATCCATCTGAGGTGGTTGTTCATGCCCAGAAATACCCCATTGGTTCCAATGTAAGAAGAAATGAAATCTTAATCTTATTCCACAAAAGAGCAAATGAGGCCATCTGAACTGGACCTTTCATCTCCTGACACCATGGTGTCCTTTTGTAATCACATTAAGTCCACACCTTACATCTGCTACTCAAATTCCTTTAACAGATATTAAATGGAGAAGTGGACCCCTCACTAGTCCCTACTGACCAGCTAGGAAAAGATATTTGATGTAGAATCAGTTACCAAAACAGGAAGTGGAGGAGAAGAAGAAAAGGCACAAGTTCAGAGTCAAGACAGACCTAAATTCAAATCCCAGCTCTTCCACCTTGTGACCTAGGGCAACTCTCTCCTTGGAGCCTCAGTTTCTTCATCTATAAAATTGAGACAATAACACCTACTTCAGAGTCAGCCTGT
>NW_011376336.1:0-779 GCF_000754665.1 Bison bison bison
ATCTGAGGAGAGCCTCATGCTCAGGGATAGGTATAACATGTCAGTTCTGCCAGAACCTTTAGTTCCCAGACTTTGGGCTACATCATAATACCCTAGAGAAAGTTCTAGATCCTGGTTTTCTCCATCCATCCATTTCAACAGTGAAGGTTACCCCACATCATGAGTTTCCCAGATATCCCACTGAAACCCCTGTTAGGGGGTCGCTTTTAAAAAGATAAGGAAAGTTACTTGGGGAATGTTAGTCAAGAGAGAAAATAAGGGCTCAGGTGGGATTGCAGATCTTATCGTGGGAGTAAATACAGACAGGTGTTGCTGATACCAAAGCATGAAGTTTTTCTCCCTCTTTCCCCAAAAGGCTGTACCGCAGCCAGATGTGGTACGCTGGGTGACAGCATGTAGCTGGGGTGGAAGGATGGGCCATTGATACCCTGGGATAGGTTGGACATACTCCCAACTTCCACCGTTAATGCAGATCCAGCAAGGGCTGGTTAGCTTGAGTTGAGAAGCAGTGTGGTTTGCAAGCGTATATGTATCATTTAGGGAGAGATTAATAGTCGTATGGGGAGACATGATCTGGAAGAGGAGGAACATCATAGGATGTATTCTACTTATTGATGGGGTTCTGCCTGAACAAGAGTCTGAGGTCTTCAACAGGTTTACAGGAATAGTTGTCCTCTGGTTTTGGAGTCTCAGTCCCTGTCTCCCCCTCCTATAGGCCATAGGGTTTTATTCTAGAATTGTGGACCCAGGAAGATAGACCCTACACTTTTAGTGTTGAG
>NW_011376337.1:0-501 GCF_000754665.1 Bison bison bison
CTGGGTGGCCACATTTACCTCCTTAAACCTCAAGCTGTAGATCAGGAGGTTCAGTATGGGGACCCCTGTGGTGTAAAATCCGGAGGCCATGTTCTCCTGGGCCAGGGAACTGGCTGTGGAGGGTTTTAAGTACATGAAGGCAATAATTCCATAGAAAATCCCCATGGCTGCAAAGTGGGAGCTGCAAGTGCTGAAGGCTTTGGAACTTTCCTCTGTGGTGCTGCTGTGGAGGATACTGGACAGGATGAAGGCACAGGAAATTAGGCCTGTTAGGTTTAGGATTTTATTTTATCATGACTGTGCCCCTCCTACCGTTTCTTTGCAGCTTCTCCTTTGTCTCTGGATGAGGGGTATCTTTTTTTGGAGAGTTCCAGTGTATTCCTGCCAATGGTTGTTGAACAACTTATTTTCTCCCATAGTTATCTAATATCATAAAATAGTAAAACATGAGCCTATAGTGATATTAGTCATTACATTACTACTCCAGTTCTAGCAGACCAT
>NW_011376338.1:0-852 GCF_000754665.1 Bison bison bison
AGGCCAGAAACCATAAAACTCCTAGAGGAAACATAGGCAGAACACTCTTTGATATAAATTGCAGAAATATTTTTTTGTATCTATCTCCTAAGGTCATGGAAATAAAAACAGAAATAAACAAATGTCCCGTAATTAAATCTAAAAGCTAGAGTAAGCAATGGTTGTATAATTAAAGAAATTATGGTGACAGTGATAGAGAATATCATTGGAAAAGTATAAAAAACAATGAAGTGGAAATTTGAAATTGAAGCAAAAAATTATCAAAATAAAAAATTCACTAAAGGACCTTGGGAGTACATAGGTTTGAGCTGACAAAAGAAAGAATCAGTGACCTTGAAAATAAATCAGTAAAGATTATGAAATCTGAAGAACAGGAAATTAAAAAAAATTAAAAATGAACAGAGACATAAAGATGTGTGGGACTTCATTAAGTATATATGTCTTTAAAAGAAGTAATGGTGGAAAACTTCCTAAATTGATGAAAACATTAATATACATATCTTAAAACTTGAACTAAAGTAGAATAAATTCAGGATTTTCAACCAGATACACAATTATGAAATTTTTGAAAAACAAAGTAAAATCTTGAAAAGAATAAGAGGAAAATGACATTTCACACAAGATAACTCCAATAAGATTAACAGCTGACTCCTCAACAGAAACAGATGGAGGCAGTAGGACATTTTTAAAGTGCAAACACATAAGACATATAGAAACAAACAAAAAAAAAATGGTAGAAAAGAGTCCAATCATATTAATAATGACCTTAAACATGAATGGATTAAACATTCCAATCAAAATACATGGATTAAAAAACAACAATCATGATCCTACTGTACATTGTCTATAGGA
>NW_011376339.1:0-908 GCF_000754665.1 Bison bison bison
GTACTTTATATGTATTATCCCATTCAATTTCCATGATTACTATAAGAATAGTTACTATTCCTGTTCTCCAGATTAGGAAATGGAAGCCAAGATAGCTTTTATTAATTGATTTCACAATAGCATTTATTAATTTAATTTGGCCAGTTAAATCCAAGGAGGGTGACTCTAGAGGTTGTATTGTAACATGTGTTTAATTTATGGACTCAAATTTAAAGTCCCAAATATATAGACTAGACCCCAAAAAGCAGAAAAGGGCAGACTGATGAGAATTATTATCATTAAAAAAAAAAAGTCCCAGAAGACGATGACTCCAGATGAGCCTAAAGAGATCATTTGGGAGGCTATGCTGACTTGTCTCAGAAGAAACTCCTCTCCCTACGGCCTAAAAAAACCGAGTTAGAGCCAGGGTAAAGGCTGAGAGAAGAAGAGTTAACCCATCACACTCGGGGGCCATTGCCTATGAGTGAATCTACAGGGCAGATACTACTTAAATGCCAGCTACCGCTCTTTTCCTTCCTTTCTCCCAAATGCATGGATCCAAGAACAAACCGAGCTGTCCACATAAATCCTTCACTTCAGAAAAGTGTCTTCAAGGCACAGAGCTTCTCTCACTCATTCCCACTCTTTCCTGGTTTTCAGCTCAGCGGAAGGGACAGTGGACCACGACCAGCCCAAAAGACAGGCAGCCTAGACTCCGTCCTGAGAATCTAAGCGTGAGCTGCATCACACAAGGCAGCTGATTAAACCTGAGCAAGGGGACAGCTCATGGGAAAAGACAGGCAGCCTAGACTCCCTCCTGAGAATCTAAGCCTGAGCCGAGTCACACAAGGCAGCCGATTAGAACTGAACGGGAAAAGACCCCCGTGAGCCTGCAGTCATGGCGACCACAGAACGCCAGGCACAAGGAC
>NW_011376340.1:0-681 GCF_000754665.1 Bison bison bison
TTTGAAGGGTAGAAGTTGTACACCAATAGGAAAGAAGAATGACACTTATCACTTTCGGAAGCCTTCCTTTTTCGAAACACCTCGGGAAGAAATCCCTGAACAAGTATGGAGTGAGTGAATCTATCTCAGCATAAAAGCAGCCATGTAGGCAAAACCACGGCCATCACCTATTCCCTGTAGAAAAGTCTTAGAAACTACACAGACACATTTGACAGAAATGTGTTTATTTGAAATTTAAATTCCACTGGAGAGCTTGGCCTCTGTGCCAGGACCATGCAGGTTTACAGAGAAGTCCTGCCTAACAGGAAGGCAGTCAACAGTAGGCTCAGTTTCATGATGAAGTACTGATAACTAATGAGAAATGCTTTGAGTAAAAGAATAACAAAAGAAAGCAAAAACTTTTTGAAACAGGCTGCACTAAAGTAGGAAACAAAATCCAAAGGGAACGATAAGCCATCACTCAAATATCCTCCTCATTCATGTAAATGGAACCCCCTGGACCCAATATCCTCTGAAGCTCTTCCCATGTCATCCACCCTTTGTGTTACAGAAGTGACAAATCTTTGTGAATTGCCTACTTGGAACTGAGGGCAGGGTCCTGGGCCAGTGGTTTGGAATGGGTTTCCTGGTGGGATGTGAGAGACCCCAGGGAGCGGAAGGCACGTGACACTCGGGGCACAT
>NW_011376341.1:0-580 GCF_000754665.1 Bison bison bison
TTTATTTTTAAACTTTACATAATTGTATTAGTTTTGCCAAATATCAAAATGAATCCATCACAGGTTGTTGTTGTTTAGTCACTAAGTCTTGTCGGACTCTTTTATGACCCCGCGGACTGCAGTTCACCAGGCTCCTCTGTCCATGGGATTTCCCAGGCAAGAATACTGGAATGGGTTTCCATTTCCTTCTCCAGCCCATACATTTTACCTTCTCACAATTTACTGCCCCCTGGAATCCCAAACTCCTTTTTCTTTGTCTAATCACTTTTCCACAAATTTATCACCCCTTATTAAAATGGAATATAAATCCCTGGATCTAAGTGCCTGTTGGAGTCTTTACTCCTTTTTTGTGAGGACTCCATATGCATATGTAAGAAACCTTTTGTCCTGTTAATCTGTCTCATGTCAGTTTAATTAGCAGGCCCCAGCTACTGAACATAAAAGGGTATAGGAAAAGTTTCTTCCTCCCTACAATATTTTATTGGGTGCTAGAGAAACAGCTTTTGTCTTGAGTTTTGGAAAAGAACATCTTTAGTTTTTTCCACAAGTTCTGGATTTTGTCTTCCTCTCTTTTGTGTGT
>NW_011376342.1:0-788 GCF_000754665.1 Bison bison bison
AGATCTAATATTAAGTATGGTGACTATAGTTAACAATACTATGTTATATCCTTCTTCAAAGTTGCTAAGAAAGTTGATCTTAAATATTCTCACAACCACCATCAGCACCGAAAAGGTAACTGAATGCGTGTGTGCCCAGTCGTGTCCAACTCTTTCTGACCTCATGGACTGTAGCCCACCAGGCCCCTCTGTCCATGGGATTCTCCAGGCAAGAAGGCTGGAGTGGGTTGCCATTTTCACTTCCAGGGGATTTTCCCAACCCAGGAATGGAACCTGAATCTCCTACACAGTGCCCACATCTCCTGCACTGCAGGCAGATTCTTTACCACTGAACCACCAGGGCAGTTTGAACACAGGCGTGCAGTAAATATTTACTGGTTTCTCTGGGATGGCTGAGGAAGGCTGGTCTCTACCTTTCAGAGACCGTAGGTCATGCTCATTTACTTTGTGGCCGGTTAGATAACCTGCTCCTGTCAAATGTCCCTGGAGCTAGACAGACAAGCAGACCTATATATCTCAAACTCAGATAAGAAGTCACAGAGATCTGGACTTTCCTGGTGGCTCAGTGGTTAAGAATCCTCCTGCCAGTGCAGGGTCCACGGGTTCCATTCCTACTCCAAAAAGGTTCCACATGTCAAGGAGCAATGAAGCCCATGGGCCACAACGACTGAACCTGCACTCCAGAGCCCATGCTCTGCAGCAAGAAAAGCCACTGCTCACCCCAACTAGAGAAAGCCCGAGCACAGCAATGAAGCCTCAGCACGGCCAAAAATAAACACACACACACA
>NW_011376343.1:0-694 GCF_000754665.1 Bison bison bison
TTCACACACAATTATTTTTTCAAAGGCTGATGGAAATCCATTCCCAATTGTCAAAAAAAGTCACTTCTGAGTTGAGTATTTCAGTGTTGATTCATCTGTACCTTTTTTTTTTTTAATCTTAATCCTTAAGTTTTTACCTTAAGCCACATGGTAAAGATAAAATTTCCTCCAAATCCTGGTTATCTGCCAATTTGACAGCATTAAGGCTTTTAACAAATTCTCTTTACCCATCAGACCTCTTTGCTTAGACCTAGTCCTCTGAGATTCAGAGACATTTAGTAACTAAAACAAAATAATGATAATCAGATCACCCCTTCAGAGTGGAGGGTTCCAACTACACCACTTTTTCTGACCAGTGGAGCTGAAACCAGCATGGACCAGCCAAAGTTTAATCTAGGAATGTCCTAGAAATTAGTATCATTTTGATTTGAGCTTTCCTGGTAGCTCAGATGGTAAAGAACCCACCAGCAATGCAGTAGACTCAGGCTTAGTCCCTGAATCGGGAAGATCCTCTGGAGAAGGGAGTGGTTACCCACTCCCGTATTCTTTACTGGATAATTCCGTAGAGGAGCCTATGGAATTGTTGGGCTACAGTACGTGGAGTCACAAAGAATCAGACAGGACTGACTAACACTTTCACTTTACCTTTAATAATGTGGGTAAGCAGGTGGTGCAAGTTGTCATTGAGTTTTGC
>NW_011376344.1:0-1028 GCF_000754665.1 Bison bison bison
ATGTTTGTTTTGGGTGACTTTGGGTACTTGATTTCAATATAAAGGCCACAAACTCTCACCACCACTAAGACAAGTACTACTGTTTGCAGTATAAAAAGTTGGAAAGAAAACAGTAACAAAAAATAGTAGGTAACTCTGTAAGATAATGTATGAGTAAGTGGTGGATAATCCAGTATGAATATTCTGTGCTAAAAAGGAATTGAGAGGTAAGAGATATCTTTGTGTCTTGGAGCAACTAGACGGCTTAACATAGGAGGTAAGAAGGGCTCGAAATAGAAGTTGAAACTGGTGGCATTGGAAGAAGATAGAAGAGGGAGGACTTGTTACTGATCAGCATTTGGAAAAATAATTATATGAGAAGTAATAGGAAATGTACCATCTGTTTAGAAGTGGGGCTTAGCCAAGTCTTTGAATTTCAGAACATACATCTATAATGTTTGAACATTGTTCTAATTCTATGCAGGATGGAGGACCTTGTAGACTTCTTTTAAAGTTTGCAATGTGTGTGTGTGTGTGTGTGTATGTATTATCTAGCATGTAAAGCTTAGTGCAGAAATGACAGTTTTTATCTAATTTATCAGATCCGGTCCAGTAGTGACTTATTGAAGTACTCTCTGGACCTTGGCCCAGTTCAGCAAGAAAAACATCCCTGGAGGGTATTAACTTTATGCCCTGAGGAGAGATGAGACAGTGGACAATAATACTATTTATACCAAAACCCAGATGTAATACAACGAGCTTCACACTTTAAAAATGAGGTATTTGATTGAAAATTCTAACTCCTTCACTTTTACCCGGGTGACTCTTGATCCAACATTCAATAATTATAGACCAAAGATTCTGCATGAGTGAGATGAAGTTACTAGTTACATTACAGAAGTTGTATAGAAATTAAATGAGATCACAAGTACTAAACCTCAAGTAGTTCCTGAAAGTACAGAAGCACTCAATATGTGTTAGATTTCTTTCTAGTTTTTCATCAGAAACATTACAGAAGCTGTTAAAGAGAACGTGAAACTGTATTTCAA
>NW_011376345.1:0-624 GCF_000754665.1 Bison bison bison
ATACTGCTCCCTACAATGCCTACTTGTCTTAGGCAAAAGAATGTGAAAAAGAAAGCAAGCTTGCCTCCTCCTTAAAGGGGCTTTAGGCTTGGACTCTTTATCAACCTGCTGGGACAGGTAAGTATACAGTTAAACTCAGAAAACTCTAATGTTGTAATGGTGGTGAGTAAAGCATTTGTATAACATACCACTGATAACTCATATAAGTATATCACTTATAAATTCAGTATGAAGGTCAAAAGATAAAATATCAAAATAATGATAACTACAAAATGAAATAATGGAACTATGTTTGAAGAATTAGATGACAGTACGATACGAAGTCAACAAACAGAGAGACGCAATGAAGAGCTACAAATTATTTTTTTTTTAAGGAAACTAACAAATTCTGGATTTGAAAACTAAAATAATTGAAATGAAAAATTGATAGGTTCAACAGCACATTTGAGATGCTAGCAGAAATAATCCATAAACTTGAAGATGAATTCATAGAAATCAATGTAAAAATAAAGAGAAAAAATGTTGAGGGAAAATGATGTAAGGCATCCATTCATCACACCATCAAGTATGGAAGGAGAGAGACTCTCAGAAAGCAGGGAGAGAAAGGGGAAGGAGTAAAATTAC
>NW_011376346.1:0-797 GCF_000754665.1 Bison bison bison
GGTTTGAGCCTGCCGCACGAAAAGGGCTGGAGCCTGGGGCATTCTATTGGCACAATCCGTCCCTGCAGAGAAGAATCCAGACAACAGTCCCTCTTGAACTAGTATACGACTAGCTCCAATATTAGCTTTATTCATGAGCACTGCTCTCTCTGAGCAAGTTAGGAGTGAAAAGAGGCAAGGGATGGGGGCTGCTGAAAAGACTTGGGTGGTACACAACACCTTGGTCTGCAAGAGTCTTTCCCTTCCTGGAGCTTCCAGGATTCTCTGGCTGCTGGCATCATCGTCTGTCATCTGCGCAGGCCTCAGAACACCCATTGTGTGCAAAGTCTGTGCTACATCAGGTACCCTAGAGGTCCAAAAGAAGCAGAAAGCCATCTCCTTCCCCTCAGGGAACTGGACATTAGGGTGGCAGAGTAGGCAAAACGTGCCTTTGATAGTCAAAGATGTGCCATCCTCATGTATTAGCTGTGTGATCTTGGGCAGGTGCTTATCTTCTCTGAGCTTCAGTCTCCTGATGTGTCAGAGGAAGCTAGGGGTGGTGGTAAAGGTCAAATAAAACACACTTTGAAAGCTCTAAAGCACCCTACAAAGGCAAGGAAGGGATGCTCACGTTAAGTGGGGTGGAGGTGGGAGAGATGACCCTGATGGGGGGAAATGAATGGGCACCAACGATGAGGGCACAAGCTATCCACCGAAATGTTAAAGGAGCTTGCTGCAAAGGGGCTAGCAGAGGCAGGCGCGGGATGGGGTGGGTTAAGTCCTACCCGGGTTCCACTTGGAGGTGGGTCTGAGAGGAG
>NW_011376347.1:0-554 GCF_000754665.1 Bison bison bison
CAGTGTTGACCATCTGGTGATGTCCATGTGTAGAGTCTTCTCTTGTGCTGTTGGAAGAGGGTGTTTGCTATGACCAGTGTGTTCTATTGGCAAAACTCTATTAGTCTTTGCCCTGCTTCATTCCGTATTCCAAGGCCACATTTGCCTGTTACTCCAGGTGTTTCTTAACTTCCTACTTTTGCATTCCAGTCCCCTATAATGAAAAGGACATCTTTTTGGAGTGTTATATTTAAAAGGTCTTGTGGGTCTTCATAGAATTGTTCAATTTCAGTCTTCAACATTACTGGTTGGGGCATTGGCTTGGATTACCATGATATTGAATGGTTTGTCTTGGAAACGAACAGAGATCATTCTGCCGTTTTTGAGATTGCATCCAAGTACTGCATTTGGGACTCTTTTGTTGACCAAGATGGCCACTCCATTTCTTCTAAGGGATTCCTGCCCGCAGTAGTAGATATAATGGTCATCTGAGTTAAATTCACCTGTTCCAGTCCATTTTAGTCACTGATTCCTAGAATGTTGACGTTCACTCTTGCCATCTCTTGTTGACCATT
>NW_011376348.1:0-666 GCF_000754665.1 Bison bison bison
AATCCATTTCCTCCTTTTGATCTTGAAGGCCAGTGCCCTGGTTTAGGTCCTTACTTCCTCAGCCTATTAAAACAGCCTCTCCTACCAGTTTCCAGTATTTTTCCACCTAATTCACTTTATGACCACCATAATATTCATCCTTCTAAAGCACAGTCTGAATCACACCAGTCCCCCTTTCAAACCATCTTCAATTATTTCCCATGGCTCTGAATCAAAGACATACTCCTCAGCTGGGCATTCAAGACCTCAGTGATCTCCAGCAGCTCCTCAAAATCTACACGATCCCCCACATATATCCACACAAGCACCACATGATCCAATTTCCAGTCTCTTCTTCAAATTTCTCTCTACATCTGGCTCTCCCCATGCACACAACTCAATCTACTCAAATCTTACCCATCCTCCAGGGTCTGTGCCAATCATTGCTTCCTCAAAGAAACCTCTCTCCATCTCCCCAATTACATGTGATCTTCTACTTCCCTGAACCTAACACATTTTTGCTGGCTCTATTATGACCTGCTTTCTACTCTACTTATTTATCTCCTCTACCACAGTCTCCTTTTAACCGATACTTATTAGGACTTATCTCTGTGCCAGGCACTGTACTAGGCACCAGAAGTACAGGGCTGAACAAAACATCTATGACCCCTCAAACTGCACAGAGGA
>NW_011376349.1:0-600 GCF_000754665.1 Bison bison bison
ATGGACTATACAGTCCATGGAATTCTCCAGGCCAGAATACTGGAGTGGGTAGCCTTTCAATTCTCCAGGGGATCTTTCCAACCCAGGGATCAAACCCAGGTCTCCTGCATTGCAGGGAGATTCTTTACCAGCTGAGCCACAAGGGAAGCCCAAGAATACTGGGTAGCCTATTCCTTTTCCAGTGGATCTTTCCTACCCAGGAATTGAACTGGGGTCTCCTGCATTGCAGGTGGATTCTTTACCAACTGAGCGATGAAGTGCTGGGAGCAAGCATGCGAGTTCCCACCCATGACAAGGTCTTGCGGGAGAGCCCTGATGGGCAAGGCGAGTCAGGGTTCAAGGCGCCCCCCCCTCCCTGGATCTGCCTGAGCGTCTACCCTCAAATCAGAATCTGTCTGTTTTTACTGTTTTATGACTTTCACCAACTCTTCTGGCATTAAGGGGGGGGCTATCCTGGACCACCTGTCTCTGAAGAAAATCAACTTAAAACTCTAGTTAGTAAGTCTCCTGGGCATAATAGGAGTATTTCAATTCAAACCCCTCTGATGACTTTCTAGCTTGCCTGACAGGTTTGTTCAGATTCACAGCCTCCCAACCACG
>NW_011376350.1:0-589 GCF_000754665.1 Bison bison bison
ACAATATTGATTCTTCCTACCCAAGAACATGGAATATCTCACCATCTGTTTATGTCATCTTTGATTTCTTTCATCAGTGTCTTACAATTTTCTGTGTGTTTTTCTTTTGTCTCCTTAGGTAAGTTTACTCCTAGATATTTAATTCTTTTTGTTGCAATGGTGAATGGGATTGGTTCCTTAATTGCTCTTTCTGATTTTTCATTGTTAGTATATAGAAACTCAAGTGATTTCTGTGTATTGATTTTGTATCCTGCAGCTTTGCTAAATTCACTTTAGCAAACTTTCTGATACTATCTTTAGGGTTTTCTGTGTACAGTATCAAGTCATCTGCAAACAGTGAGAGCTTTACTTCTTTTTTTTCTGATCTGGATTCCTTTGATTTCTTTTTTCTTCTCTGATTGCTGTATCTATAAGAACTATGTTGGATAAAAGTGGTGAAATTGGACACCCTTTTCTTGTTCGGGACCTTAGGGGGAATGTTTTCAGTTTTTCACCATTGAGAATAATGTTTGCTGTAGGCTTATCATACATGGCCTTTATTATGTTGAGGTAGGTTCCTTGTATGCCCATTTTTTGAAGAGTTTTAATC
>NW_011376351.1:0-669 GCF_000754665.1 Bison bison bison
AGAGGGATGGTATGGGGAGGGAGGAGGGAGGATGGAGGAGGGTTCGGGATGGGGAACACATGTATACCTGTGGCGGATTCATTTTGATATTTGGCAAAACTAATACAATTATGTAAAGTTTAAAAATAAAATAAAATTAGAAAAAAAAAAAAAGAAAGAAAATCACAAAGGAAAACTCTTAAAAGACTGAACTCTCACACCACCAACGTACTCTTACAAAATAAAAAATCTAGTGTAGAATATTGTGTATAAATGCAGGTCTGAGTTACCTGCATAAGAAGACAGCCATTCAATCCACATTGTGAGCTCTGGTATTTTCTCCTTTGCCCTTCATTTCTGGTGCCAACTCTGTGAACACAAAGAACCAAATACATGTAGCATCACTTTACTTTGAATTGTTTCCATGTGACTAACTCCTCCCATGTTTTCAGAAAACAGATGACACCACCTTTATGGCAGAAAGTGAAGAGGAACTAAAAAGCCTCTTGATGAAGGTGAAAGAGGAGAGTGAAAAAGTTGGCTTAAAACTCAACATTCAGAAAAAGAAGATCATGGCATGTGGTCCTATCACTTCATGGGAAATAGATGGGGAAACAGCGTCAGACTTTATTTTTTTGGGCTCCAAAATCACTGAAGATGGTGACTGCAGCTATGAAATTAAAAGACGCT
>NW_011376352.1:0-816 GCF_000754665.1 Bison bison bison
AGAGGGGACTCAGTCTTCTGACAGCTCTGGGTGGATGGGTAAGACATGAATTTACTTCACGGGCTGGAGATTATCTATTCAGATCTCAGCCCCTTATCCTGATTTACAGTCCTCACAAAACAGATAACAAGGTGTTGATAAAGTCTACATGAAAAATGTAGGAAAACATACCAGAAAGATTATTTCCCCCTTCCCTTTATAAAGAACCAGTGTTCAGTGACAACTTCCCTGAGAGAAATAAAACATATCCTAGTTGGAGCCACAAGAAATAGCTTTCGCAAAATCACTTATGAACAAATGTGTTGTTTTAAGCTGATGTATACTGATTTTTTAAAGGCAGGATTATCATGCAATGGAAGTGCACATTGAAAGTAAACTGTTAGTTGCTCAACCACGTCTGATTCCTTGAGTCCATGGATGGTAGCCTGCCAGGCTCCTCTGTCCATGGAATTCTCCAGGCAAGAATACTGGAGTGGGTTGTCATTCCCTACTCCAGGGGATCTTCCCACCACAAGGATTGAACCCAGGTTTCCTGCATTGTAGACAGATTCTTTACTGTCTGAGCCACCAGGGAAGCCCAGAATGGAGGTGAAGTGTGAGGAACAAAAAGAGAATAAAGGAGTCAAGGATGATGGCTGGGTTTGGGGAAGCTAAATAGGCACAACTTCTGGAGATTCAGTTCAGTTCAGTTCAGTCGCTCTGCTGCTGCTAAGTCGCTTCAGTCATGTCCGACTCTGTGCGACCCCATAGATGGCAGCCCACCAGGCTTTCCCATCCCTGGGATTCTCCAGGCAAGAACACTGGAGTGGGTTGCCA
>NW_011376353.1:0-614 GCF_000754665.1 Bison bison bison
TACCTGTCAAATGGCTATCATCAAAAGGATAACAAATGTTGGCAAGGATGTGGAGAAAAGGGAATCCTACACTGTGGGAATGTAAACTGGTGCAGCCATTATGGAAAACAGTATGGAGGTTTCTCCAAAAAACTAAAAATAGAACTATCCTACGATCCAGCAATTCCACTCTTGGGTAAATATCAAAGAAAACGAAAACAGTAATTCAAAATGATATTTGCACCTCAATGTTCACAGCAGCATTATTTACAACAGCCAAAATATGAAAGCAACCTAAGTGCCCAGTAACAGATACATGGATAAATAAGATGTGGTATATATATACAATGGAATACTTCTCAGTCATACAAATGAATGAAATTATGCTATTTGTAACAATGTGGATGGACCTAGAGAGTATTATGTTTAGTGAAATAAGTCAGACACAGAAAGACAAACACTGTATGATTTCACTTACATGTGGAATCTAATACATGAAACAAATGAACAAATGTAACTAAACAGAGACAAAATTATATATACAGAGAAAAAAAAACAAAAAACAGGTGGTTGTCTGAAAGGAGGGGTGGGGGGAGGAGAGAAATAGGTGAAGGAGATTAAGAGGTAAAAACTTC
>NW_011376354.1:0-985 GCF_000754665.1 Bison bison bison
CTGGTAGGTGGTGATTCTACATAATTCTTTATTGTATCTTCTGGAATCAAGTGAAACTAGGTAGAATTAAGTACCAGTATGGGATACCAGTGGGCAAACAGTGGTTTTGCTTGGTCATCAGAAGGACAGTCATGAACATGTATCCAAAGCTGTTAGCTGTGAGATCACAAAGATATGCTGAGAGCTGAGAAATGTCAAAATTGTTGTCCACCACCCAATGTAGCCTCTTGTTCACAAAGAATGACAATATTCTGCACATTCAGAATAGATAAATTAACTTAGGACACATAGAAGATTTGGAGTTAAAAAGATAAATACAAAATTTTTAGTAGATTGCCTTCCTCACTCCCCTTCTTGGTAATATAGGGACATTTTGCCCTCAGACTAACCTTTGGTTCTAAAGTTTCTTTCTTTATAAGAGAATCAAACAGTTTTACAATCCAAAATGATCTTAGAAATCATCCGGGCCACATTCATTATTTCACAGAGGAGAAAAACAGAGACCCAGAGAGGTAAAAATGTTTATCCAAGGTCACACAACTAGTTAATATCAAAGGTATCATGTTCATCAGGACTGCTGTCCAAAACATCTCTTTCTCCAGGACTACATATGTGCTTATACTATTTGGGCATAATGACAGTACTTGGCCCTTGATACTCCAAAAGTTCTCAGGGAACCAGCAGCTTTGGCATCGCCAGGGAGGTTGTTGGATATATGGGTTCTAAGGCCCAAGACCTACTGGATGGGTATTCCATTTTAACAAGATTCTCTAGGTGATTTGAGTGTTCACTGAAGTTTGAGAAGTGCTGCTCTAGAGGATACTTAGCAAGAATTGGAATACTTACTAGTTGAACTCCCTCAGTGCTCCAACCATAGCCCACAGTGCTGTAGGGACCTGATTGCTGTGGTGGTAGTTAGTGTATTTTTTCTGGCTTTCTAGTCTGTGTTTGAGGTCACATCGATTGCCATGGAGATGATTAAGAC
>NW_011376355.1:0-830 GCF_000754665.1 Bison bison bison
CTGGAATGTTAGGTCCATGAATCAAGGTAAACTGGAAGTGATCAAACAGGAGACGGCAAGAGTGAACATCAACACTTTGGGATATCAGTGAACTAAAATAGACCGGAATGGGTGAATTTAATTCAGATGACCATTACTTCTACTACTGTGGGCAGGAATCCCTTATATGAAATGTAGTAGCCTTCATAGTCAACAAATGAGTCCTAAATGCAGGTACTTGGGCACAATCTCAAAAACAACAGCATGCTCTCGTTCCTTTCCAAGGGAAACCATTCAATATCACAGTAATCTAAGTCTATGCCCCAAGCACTAAAGCTGAAGTTAAGTGGTTCTATGAAGACCTAGAAGACCTTCTAGATCTGACACCAAAAAAAGATGTCCTTTTTATCATAGGGGATTGGGATGCAAAAGTAGGAAGTCAAGAGATACCTGGAATAACAGGCAAATTTGGCCTTGGAGTACAAAAAGAAGCAGGGCAAAGGAAAACAGAGTTTTTCCCAGAGAACACACTGGTTATAGCAAACACCCTCTTCAAAGCAATACAAGAGACAACTCTACATATGGACATCATCAGATGGTCAATACTGAAATCAGATTGATTATATTCTTTTCAGCCAAAGACAAGAAGCTCCATACAGTGGGGAAAAAAATAAAAATAAAAAATAAAAAACCAAGACTGGGAGCTGACTGTGGTTCAGATCATGAACTCCTTATTGCAAAATTCAGACTTAAATTCATAAAAGTAGGGAAGACCACTATACCACTCAGGTATGACCTAAATCAAATCCCAATGACCTAATTCAAATACAGTAGAAGTAACAAATATATTC
>NW_011376356.1:0-663 GCF_000754665.1 Bison bison bison
AGCCCCCACAAGATTCTTTCCAAGTCTTCTCTGTGTTTGGATCTTTTACTCTCTGTTACCCCTCTTTCTCTCTTCTTTTGTCCCACTCCCTTGTTGTGGGTGCCATGGCAAATAGAATGGGGATGATGGTGGGGGAGTCGAAAAGTTTTTAAATTCTGATTGGTATCATAGACTATTTTTGCAATATAGTAAGCAGAAACATAGGGATTCTGGGTCATTATCAATTTTCAGTGTTGAGTCATTTGGGGACCAAAGGGAGACAGGAATAATGGCAAAGTTCCTGGGAATCTTGCTAGTGAGCTCTGTTGTTATTTGGACTTATAGGACTTCCATCATAGTGATCAGAAGTATGTATGGAGTATCATTAGAGTAGGGAGCTTACTTAGATCTCACTGCTGCACTGAAAATCAAAGGGAGACAGGAATAATGGCAAAGTTCCTGGGAATCTTGCTAGTGAGGCTGCAGCTTAGTCAGGACTGTGAGGATATTATTATTAGTGTTTTAGTGGGGAGTTGTTTCTGATTTTGGCAACAAGGAATGCAACAGTTGATGATATTTTCTACTGAGACCCACCCCATGGAATGGGATTTAAGCCAACTTTTTCACTCTCCTGTTTCACTTTCATCAAGAACCTCTTTAGTTCTTCTTCACTTTCTGACATAA
>NW_011376357.1:0-721 GCF_000754665.1 Bison bison bison
GGTCTGCACTAATGTCTTCCCTCCTTGCCATCACACACATGAGTGAGTGTGTGGGTGCATGGTTGTTAGCCGGTGGGGTCAGGAATGAGACATCAGCATCTGTGTTCGATGCGTATATAAAGTGGATGAAGAAACATCTGCAAATACTGATTTCTTTCAACACAATGTGACTGTCCAGTACATTTATTTATTCCATTTAGTTCAATTTCAACAAAGGAATATGTACTTAGACTCTGCCCTGGGGCGGTTCTGCCCTTGGTTCTACGGGGAGTCCAGAGAATGAGAGGGCAAATGGTCCTCATCTGCTTTCAGGAGTAAAAGCAGTTCAGTGACAGGACGGAGTCAAAGGCAGTCTGAGGTCAGGTGGAAAACACCTAAAATTAACAGTGGCTGTTAGGCTCTGTGGAAAGGGGAGTTCAGGGACCACCAAGTAACAGAGGAAGCTTTCAGGTGGGAGATTTGCCTGGCATGCCTCTGAGGTTGGTAGATTAGGCAAGGTCAGGGAGAAAATAAAGGAATGCGTGCCCTGAAGTAGCAGCACACTTGAGATGAACATGATTATCACTGCAAGGGATGAAGTGTTAATTACAATGTGTCAGGAGGGACCTTACCAAAGGCATCAGGCAGCTTGCTGCAGAGAAGGTACAGCAAGAACAGGGCGGAGCGGCCAGGCCCAGCTTACACCAGGTCCACGGCACCACCTTGGGCCACCGCCACAGCC
>NW_011376358.1:0-645 GCF_000754665.1 Bison bison bison
ACAGACTTAATATTCCAGGTTCCTATGCAGCACTGTTCTTTACAGCATTGGATTTTACTTGTATTAACAGACACATTCACAACTGAATGTCACTTCCACTTTGGCCCAGCCCCTTCCTTTTTTCTGGAGTTATTAGTAATTTCCCTCTGCTCTTCTGCAGTAGCATTCTGGGCATCTTCTGACCTGGGGAGCTCATCTTTCAGTGTCATATCTTTTTGCCTCTTTATATAGTTCATGGGGTTATCACAGCAAGAATAATGGAGTAGTTTGCAGTTCCCCCTTTCAATGGATTACATCTTGTCAGAACTCTCCACTGTGACCTGTCCACCTTGGGTGGCCCATCCCTGGGCCACCGCCATCCCTGGGATTCTCCAGGAAAGAACACTGGAGTGGGTTGCCATTTCCTTCTCCAATGGCATGGTTCATAGCTTCATTGAATTATGGAAACCCCTTCATCACAAGGCAGTGATCCATGAAGGTGTTAAAATATCACACTTCTGTGATTTTAATGGTTTTATATCAGATATAAAAACAATGTGAGAAATGCCATCAAAATTGAATATTCCAATCCATGAATTTATTTTTTTGAGCTCCAAAATCACTGCAGATGGTGACTGCAGCCATGAAATTAAAAGATGCTTGCTC
>NW_011376359.1:0-590 GCF_000754665.1 Bison bison bison
TTATCATTTACATGGGATCTAAAGAAAGGGGTTGGAGAGAAAGAAAAAAAAATGTCAAACTCATAGAAACAGAGAAGTAGCTTCCAAGGGGTGCAGCAGGGCAGGGGCAGTGGGGTTTGAGGAAAACACAGTTTATTAAAAAGGCACAAACTTTCATCTATGAGATGAACATAAACTGGGGAGCTAATATAAAACACAATGGCAATTGTGTAACTGAAAGGAGAGATACCTCTGTTGGAAAGCCTTTTTTTTTTCCAATTCAGCACTCCAGACTGAATTAGATGCCCACTTTGGCTCCCGTCTCTATCTAAGCCCTAGGCACAATATTCGGAAGGATTGTTTCAATCTTAGTTTCACTGCATACTAGCTATATAACCATGAGTGTTTTACTCAACCTATGATTTTATTTTTTTTACCTCATCTCCAGAAAAGGGGTGATGATACTAAGCACTTCACAGTATCTGACACATACATATTCAGCACTCAATATCAGGCAATATTATCACCATTTGCCTTTGTTACTTTTTGAGTGGAAGCATGGTGAATTCTACTTCATTAGGTATTATAACATGGATTTTTAAATTCAAAGT
>NW_011376360.1:0-998 GCF_000754665.1 Bison bison bison
TGTTTTGAAGAATCAAGTTGTAAACTCTGTGCTCCACTGGCCTCTCTGTTTGTTTCTCAGCACATGGGGACTGGGGTGGGGAGGAGGAAAGGGGTTTGCCTGTGACCTGCCATATGCATCCTTACTTTGAGGTCTTGGCTCACTCTATTCAGCCTCTTGGATTGATTTCCCTTCTGTCCTTGATTTAAGTAAATGCTTCTGAGCCTCCAGCAGCCCCATGACCCTCTCCCAGCACTTTTGTTGATATTGATCTGGGGTTTCCGTCTATGTGCACAGCAGCCTCTTGTCAGGTGGGGTGATGCTGACTCCCTGGGAGTGTTCTGAGCCCTTGACAGCAGACTGTCTCTGGTGGTTCTTTAGTGTAGTGTCTGGTCCATGCTGGACACATCATGGGTATCAAATAAATGCTGGATTGACTGAGACAACAGTTACAGGACATGACTGGGCCCCTATAAAGGCCCAGGGTGGGTCAGTCTGCACTAGAAGCTGGAGAAATGCAGAGGAGGGAGCAGATTGGAGATAGGCATCCCTGGAACATTGGGTCTTGATGGGAGTGTCAAATCAGGGGAACAAATCTTATCCAGAGTGGGGATAGGTCTGAATCTTCTGCTTGTTCTGTGCACACATCTGTGTATCTGAACCCAGCCCAACTAGACTTGGTGGACCTGCTCTCTAAAGAGAGGAGCTAGCTGTACCCTGTACAGCCAGGTGTTCATGTAGCTCCTGCTGGCCTGGCTCCTGGGCCTTGTAGTAAACTAGAAACACTCTTACTTGTTTAACAAAAATAGTCTGTCTTGATGGCCATCATAAAAGAAGATTTATACCATGAGGCTTTATGCTAAAATTCATCTCTAGTCTGAAGGTGCTCTTGAGACAGAATTCCCTCCTCTTTGGAGTTGGTCAGTCTAGTTTCTCTTAAGACCTTTGACTAATTGGATGAGGCTCACCCACGTATGAAAAATAATCTGGTTTACTCAGACTCTACTAATTTAAATGTC
>NW_011376361.1:0-718 GCF_000754665.1 Bison bison bison
TTTTTTTTTTTTTTTTTTTTTTTTTTGGTCCCACACAGCATGTGGGATGTTCGTTCCCCCACCAGGGATCAAACCCACTCTCTCTGCAGTGAAAGCACAGAATTTGAACTACCAGGCCACCAGGGAAGTTCTGGAACTTGCCTTCTTAACTGAAAGCACAGATATGACTTTAATTACCATCCTCCCCACCTATCATTGCCAGGTAGAAGTCCTCGGGAGGCCTGTCTAGGGAGAAATGATTAAAGCAAAGATCCTCTAAATGCATACAGATTCACTTTTAAAACCCAAAACATTCCACTTGCACATTGTACTCTTAAGAAAAACTATTAGTCCTGCCCGTGGAAGTGTCAACACAATTATAATGCACTGATTTGCCACTAAATCTTTTATCTGACCTTGTGTTCTTCAACAAGAATGCCTGAAAAAGGCATTCCCCATGCTTCTAATTAAAGAGATCTTACAGACATATTTTGATTTCAGTAAATTAAAATCTCCCTACATTTTCAAACAGCTACTTAAGCCCCAAGAACACCTCCATCAAATCAGATCCCCATTTGCACAAAATCTTCTCCATCTAAAAGTAGTAGTGGGCATGCTATATCTAAAATGGATCTACTGTTAAGAATCTGCCTTCCAATGTGGAGGACACAGGTTCAATCCCCAGTCAGGGAATAAGAGCCCACATGTTTCAGGGCAATGAAGCCCAAGAGCCACAACT
>NW_011376362.1:0-774 GCF_000754665.1 Bison bison bison
TCCCAGAGTTCACTCAGACTCACGTCCATCGAGTCAGTGATGCCATCCAGCCGTCTCATCCTCTGTCGTCCCCTTCTCCTCCTGCCCCTAATCCTCCCAGCATCGGAGTCTTTTCCAATGAGTCAACTCTTCACATAAGGTGGCCAAAGTACTGGAGTTTCAGTTTTAGCATCATTCCTTCCAAAGAAATTCCAGGGCTGATCTCATTCAGAATGGACTGGTTGGATCTCCTTGCAGTCAAGGGACTCTCAAGAGTCTTCTCCAACACCACAGTTCAAAAGCATCAGTTCTTAAGTATATATAATTCATTATATATGAGTCATTATATGTCATAACATGTGAGCATGCTAAGTTGCTTCAGTCATGTCCAAGAATCTGTCTGCAATGTGAGAGACCCGGGTTCTGTCCCTGGGTTGGAAAGATCCCCTAGAGAAGGGATGGGCTACCCATTCCCATATTCTTGGGCTTCCCTGGTGGCTCTGTTCGTAAAGAATCCACCTGCAATGCAGGAGACTTGGGTTTGATCCCTGGTTCGGGAAGATCCCCTGGAGAAGGGAAAGGCTACCCACTCCAGTATTCTTGCCTGGAGAATCCCATGGACTGTATAGTCCATGCGATCGCACAGAGTTGGACAGGACTGAGCGACTTTCACTTTCATATTTGAATATCATTCCCCATGTCAAATATCATATGTATTTTGTATGTGGGCAAATGTGTTTGTATACACAGATGTCCTTTCATGTTAATTCCTCTCACACTGTTTTTTTTTTTTTT
>NW_011376363.1:0-790 GCF_000754665.1 Bison bison bison
ATCCATTCGTCTGCTGATGGACATCTAGGTTGCTTCCATGTCCTAGCTATTGTAAACAGTGTTGCAGTGAACATTGAGGTACATGTGTCTCTTTCGACTCTGGTTTCCTTGGTGTGTATACCCAGCAGTGGGATTGCTGGGCTGTATGGCAGTTCTATTTCCAGGTTTTTTTTTGTTTGTTTGTTTTTGTTAAGGAATCTGCACACTATTCCCCATAGTGGCTGTACTAGTTTGCATTCCCACCAACAGTGTAAGAGGGTGCCCTTTTTTTCCACAGTCTCTCCAGCATTTATTGTTTGTAGACTTTTTGATGGCAGCCATTCTGACTAGCGTGAGATGGTACCTCATTGTGGTTTTGATTTGCATTTCTCTGATAATAAGTGATGTTGAGCATCTTTTCATGTGTTTGTTAGCCATCTGTATGTTTTCTTTGGAGAAATGTCTGTTTAGTTCTTTGGCCCATTTTTTGATTGGGTCGTTTTTTTTTTTTCTGGAATTGAGCTGCAGGAGCTGCTTGTATATTTTGGAGATTAATTCTTTGTCACTTGCTTCATTTGCTATTATTTTCTCCCATTCTGAAGGCTCCCTTTTCACCCTGCTTATAGTGTCCTTCGTTGTGCAAAAGCTTTTATGTTTAATTATGTCCCATTTGCTTATTTTTGCTTTTATTTCCATTACTCTGGGAGGAGGGTCATAGAGGATCTTGCTGTGATTTATGTCAGAGAGTGTTCTGCCTATGTTTTCCTCTAAGAGTTTGATAGTTTCTGGTCTTATGTTTAGATCTTTAATC
>NW_011376364.1:0-845 GCF_000754665.1 Bison bison bison
ATTTTTAAATAACATCTCAATATTCAAACAAAACTATACTTCATGTATTTAAAACAAAAACACATAAATTACGCATTGGTTTCTCTGTATTTATTATTGAATAATGCTATAGTTGAATTTTTGTTTTTAATGGAGTTTATAACTTTGAAATACTTGCTTCAGACTTACTTAAAGTAGAATAACCGGGTTTTTTTGACCTCCTACTTTTAGATTTGGGGGGTGATGGTTCAGAATCAGATGCGTTCACAGTAATGGATGCTACTTCCACCAATCCTGGTTGAAGGGGTTCCAGTGATACCTGAATAACAACTTTTGTTTCAGGAGGTAATCCTTCTAGCTGCTTAGGCTTCTTAAACATTTGATGACACTGGGTCTTGTGCTCCCTTTTCTCTTTACAAGTTAAAAATTGTAGCCAACATTTGGAACACTGGTGAAAACTCTTTGCCCAGTGCTGTCTATAATGACATATGTATAGTGCTTCAGTTATAAAAATTTGGAGACAAAAGGGGCAAAGTAAATTCTTAGTGTTACCACGGTATGCTCTGAAATGTGCATCCACATCTGCAAAGAATGATGATCTGTAACTGCAAACCTGGCATACATAGGGCATTTCACCAGGCTTATGATTATCTTTCATGTGCTGCAAGAGAATATGATCTGCCTCAAAGGACAATTCACAGATTTTACAGACTATGCAGGGCTCCTGGGAAGTGTGGACACTTTCAATGTGACACTGCAGCTGGAAGGGAGTAGGAAACTGGCGGTGGCAGTGCTGGCAGGTGGTGTGGTATTTCCAGCTGTCACCTCTCAGCCTCTCAAGTTCCAAATGGTGCTTCATGTGATTC
>NW_011376365.1:0-564 GCF_000754665.1 Bison bison bison
AGCCACGTGATCAGTGAATGCACAATCACGTGATCAGTGTATGATCAACTTCGTGATCAATTCATGATCAGCCACGTGATCAGTGCATGACAGGCAAGTGATCAGTGCATGATTAGTCACGTGATCAGTATATGTTCAGCCAAGTGATCAGTGCATGATAGCCACGTGATCAGTGCATGATCAGCCACGTGATCAGTGCATATGAGGCACGTGATCAGTGCATGATGAGGCACGTGATCAGTGCATGATCAGCCACGTGATCAATGAATGATGAGGCACGTGATCAGTGCATGATCAGTCACGTGAAAGTGCGTGCTTAGTCACATGATCAGGGCCTGATGAGCTGTGTGATTCTTGTCTGTTCATCTGCTTGATTATTGTCAGCTGAGTTGTGTGATTTATGGCTGCTCATTTGCTTGATGTTTGCCAGCTTAGCTGCATGATTCCTGCCTGATAATCTGCTTTATAACTGCCAGCTGAGCCTCGTGATTCCTACCTGCTCATCTGTTTCATAATTGCCAGCTGACCTGCGTGATTCCTGCCTTCTCATCTTTGACAATTGCC
>NW_011376366.1:0-641 GCF_000754665.1 Bison bison bison
CTTTTTCATAATGGCCATTCTAACAAGTGTGATGTGATATCACATTATCATTTTGATTTGCATTTCCCTGATGGTTAAGAGCATAGTGCATCTTTTTTTTCTATTTATTTTTTAATTAAAAGATAATTGCTTTCCAGAATTTTGTTGTTTTCAGTCAAACCTCAAAATGAATCAGCCATGTATATATATGTCCCCTACTTCTTGAACCTCCCTCCTATCTTCCTTCCCATCCCATCCGTCTACTCTAGGTTGTGGGTCTCAAACAGAGACCCTGTTTGATTTCCCTGAAACATACAGCAAATTCCCATTGCCTATCTATTTTACATATGGTAATTTAAGTTTCCATGTTACTCTCTCCATACATTCACCCTCTTCTCCCCTCTCCCTGTGTCCATTAGTCTGTTCTCTATGTCTGTTTCTCCACTGCTGTCCTGCAAATAAATTCTTTGTTACCATCGTTCTAGATTTCGGGTATATGCATTCAGTTCAATCGCTCAGTCGTGTCCGACTGTTTGCCATCCCACGGACTGCAGCATGCGAGGCTTCCCTGTCCATCACCAACTCCCGGAGTTTACTCAAATTCATGTCCACTGAGTTGGTGATGCCATCCAACCATCTCATCCTCTGTCATCCCCTTCTCC
>NW_011376367.1:0-660 GCF_000754665.1 Bison bison bison
GACGGGGGCGCCTGGTGGGCTGCCGTCTATGGGGTCACACAGAGTCGGACACGACTGAAGCGACTTAGCAGCTTAGCAGCAGTTAGTGTTGGACTCCCTCACGGGGCCATACAGTGCATTAAGGCAAATAGTGTGTCTGGTTTTCTTCTCCCTTGTGTCCCCAGTGTAGGCATCCATAAAGTATATTTGCACAAGATGAATAATAAATAAATTAATTGATAGTGAGGACAGGAGAGGATCATGAGCTTTCCTCCCAAGTGCTGAAATGTTCTTCCTTCCATTTCAACATTTTATGAATAAAAGATTTTTCCTCCAAATATTCTCTTAGTAAGACTGGAATCACTGATTCATCTTCTTACTTCATCCCTAAAATCTATATTAGTAGTATAACACTTTTTTTAAACTACAAAATGATCCTCATTTTTGTCTTTTTCTCAACTTTTTACAGTTACCATCTTTGTACTTTCAACAACTCGCTCCCAGTTACTTAATCAGTGGCTTTACCAGCTTTATTGATCCCAGAAAATGTACAGCTTTATGGTTTTGGCCTGACGCTCCCTTGCTCAAATATCTCTAATGTCTTATTTTCTAATGCATCACTTCCCAGGTGGTACTAATGGTAAAGAACCCACCTGCCAATGCAGGAGACATAAGAGATGC
>NW_011376368.1:0-937 GCF_000754665.1 Bison bison bison
CCATCCTGGTTTGCCTGAGAACCTTATTAGAATGAAAAAATGAGGGGTAGGGAATGAATTCATGAGTGGTTCACCACTCTTCCAGAATATTTTGGAACTTAGACCCTTCATCTGAGGTTATTTGTATCAGAGCTGGCTGTGCCAATGGGAAGATGGAACCCAGATGTTCCAAGTGCCATTCCCACTCTCACCTACCTGTACCCCATTGCAGCAAGAGACATCCTCCAGCCACTAAGAGACCAAAAGTGTAGTGTACTGCGACTGGGTTCTGATATGACACAAATTTATCTGTCACTGCTGAGGCAGTCAGTTCAGCTTGTCACACCTGTGCCACCTCTCAAATATAAGCCCCACAGGTCATCTCTCACACTTTAAGCCAAGGATTTCTTTGCTCTGCTCATCACCCCTCTTGCTCTTCCTGTCCCTCTCAGGCTTATACACTGTGTCCATTGGAACTCCAGTGCCCCTTCCCTACCAAATAGCCCTGGATACCACCACTTCTCCACTATCTAGTGTTAATTGAAATCTGGCTCTCCCGTGAAGCTCTATTTCCTGAAACTCCTTTAGGTAGATGGTGTTTATTCTATTGGGTTTCATGGAAATTATCATCATCATCATCATCCAACTGTCCTTCCTCCAAACTGTTGTTTCTCTACCTTTATATAAAAATCTTCTGGGGAACTTCCATCTTCTAGAAGACGGAATAAATGTACTTTACCCTATTCCTTTCACTAAGTACAACTAAAACCCGTAGACATTCTAAATGAAACAAACGTAAGAAGACTCTGAAAGGTGGGAGAGGAAAGGAGACTGGCTAGGGACCTCAAGACCTAAGGAACAAAAGGGTGGTGAATTCTCTGGGTTTTCCTTTTGTTTCATATATCATAGACTATGCGCTGAAGAAGCTCACAATCTGGAATTCAAACATGTGCAGATA
>NW_011376369.1:0-646 GCF_000754665.1 Bison bison bison
TCTGATATATTTAGCTTAAAAAAAAAAAATACTGACTATGAAACCTTTAGCTCAGATAGGTTTCTTCATGGAGTGGCACATGAACAACATAAATAATTTAAATTTTCTTTGGATTTTTATACTAGTTATTGCCTATTTTTTGTTTTCCTCCTTTATACAAGGAGTAAATAGAAGATTATTCTAGATTATTGGACATGCATTATTAGGATGTTATTAATGGAAGTCTACAATCTTTCTTCTACATACTAGATCAAATTGTTTCTTTTTTCTATTTCCTTTCCTAAATCTAATCTATATATAGTGGTATAGATAAAAACTGTCTAAAATTAAGCATGTTACCTAGCCAAATTCAGATAATTAAAAAAAATTTTTTTTAATATTTAATTTCAGAATAAGTTGTGTGTTTTAAATAGCAAATTTCCATGCCTGTGTTTTCCGAAGACTGTCATCAAATTTAGTGGCTTTTACTTTAATTCAAACTGATTTTGAGAGGAACCAACTTGACACCTGATGCATTATGAATCAGATATCTGAAAATATATGTATATAGGAGCTAATCTTTTATTAAAATGTTCACTGAAACAATTGTTTTCAGTTTTTCAAAATAAACTGTCTTAAATAGACCGTTATGTTTTCATTTTCTATG
>NW_011376370.1:0-704 GCF_000754665.1 Bison bison bison
CGGCAGTAACGGGAGCCCCCCAGCGGGGTGGAGAGGTTAGGGGTACCTGCGGCAGTAACTGGAGCCCTCTCAGTGGGGTGGAGAGGTTAGGGGTACCTGCGGCAGTAACGGGAGCCCCCCAGCGGGGTGGAGAGGTTAGGGGTACCTGTGGCAGTAACTGGAGCCCCCCAGCGTGGTGGAGAGGTTAGGGGTACCTGTGGCAGTAACTGGAGCCCCCCAGCAGGGTGGAGAGGTTAGGGGTACCTGCGGCAGTAACGGGAGCCCCACTGGGGGTGGCCTGGCAGAAGGCACTGCAGGTGTGACGGAGTGGAGGCAGCGTCACCCCAGGTGGGGTCGTCGGGGGCCTTGGGCAGCCCTCGTGTGCCTGCTGGGCCGTGTATGAGTCCCCCGGGGCACCAGGGAGCCATCGAAGGTGAAGGCGGGCAGGACGGGCATCGTCAGCGCCCCTCTTTGCCCCTCTCCTTCTATGGGTGAGGCTGGCTGGTGTCCCCTGAACTGTGCCCTCAAAGAGACCCCCCTGCAGCTCATGAAATGAGAGAGTTCAAGGAGACCCCCACCCAGGCGGATCCCCACCCCTCTCCCCGCCTGGACAAGTGGATTGGGGGCTGCTGTCCAAACCACCTGAGGGAGGCCCCTCCCATGCTGCTTAGGGCAAGCCCATCCCTGTTCTCTGAGCGGTCAAGAACCGCCTATGATGCAGGAGA
>NW_011376371.1:0-527 GCF_000754665.1 Bison bison bison
TGAGGATCAGGGGAGAGCAGTGGGTTGAAAACGTGTAGAGCATTCTGGGAAGCACCAAGTTTCAGAACCGCATTGCTTCATCTTCCCCAACAGTCCCCAGACTATAGTTCTTAAGAGATCTTTCTAACTTTCAGGTAACTGATTTTTTCCCGAAGAGTGGAATTTTTATTTTTTACTTGTAATTTTTATTTTGTTACTTTAAAGCCAGGCTAATATCCTCTCTTTCCTTTCCATCCCCAACACAGCTTTCAACTCTGTACACAAATAGTTTGGGGCAAACTGAAGTTGCCGTTGGATGTGTCACATTGTGCACATTTGGAGGCTCGTGTGTTTTTCATTTTAAGTTTTAAAACACGATTTGGATGCTTAGATCCTGGAAGGTCAAGATACCAGGCAAGAAGGCAGCTCCCTGCTCCCCATTGTTGGATACAGTACAGCCTGGGCTGCAGTTCAGCCCCTGTGACGCGGAGAAAATCCTGCTACCCAGAATAGCACTTAGGCGGGCTTCTCGTTTTAAACAAAATGCA
>NW_011376372.1:0-657 GCF_000754665.1 Bison bison bison
GTCCAGGGTCACCAGCTTCCTCTGCTTCCTTTAAATAGTCCCCCTGGCTTGATTTACTGAAGTGTGTCTGGACTGCTCTTTTCATTAATCTGAACAAACTGTCGACAAGATAGCTGTGCACTTTCCTGGCAGAGGTCTGACTATCTGGACTCTGAAAGCATCAGAATCTAATTCAGGATGCACACTTGGGGTCTCCGTATCAGTGAATCCATAATAACTGTGTTTTGAAACAGACAGAAGAGCCACAGCATCAGGCCCTGGCTGCGATTCAAAGACTACAGGCTAGTCATCTGCTCTGGGGCCTCGAGAGAACTCTGCTCCTCTGATGTTGCAAAGGAGGCTACAGAGACCCACAATGAGCAGAGCCTGTGGCAGATTCAGGGGTCCTACAGCATCAGTCAGGGGCCTTTCAGACTTGATGTTGATCCCATGCAGCTGCTCACTACCCATCCTTTATTTTGTATTTTTTAAATTAATTTTATTGCAAAATAGTTAACTTTATAGAGCTGTGTTAGTTTCTACTGTACAGAAAAATGAATCAGCATATATGTATGTGTGGGTATATATATGTGTGTGTGTGTATATGTGTGTGTGTGTCTGTATATCTGTGTGGGTGTGTGTATATATATACCTGTGTGTGTATGTATATGTATATAT
>NW_011376373.1:0-818 GCF_000754665.1 Bison bison bison
AATATTAAAAAATAAAATAAAACAGAGACTCATTCATCTCTGATTTACATGGTTAAAAGTTCTCTGTGCCTACTGCATGGGTCATGAATTGGTGGAAAGGACAGAGGCAGGGAAGGAAAAATAAAAATACTGTAATAGTCCTGATGATATGTGATCATTGCTTTGTGAAGGCTTGTGGCAGAAAGAACACCAATGAATGGATGAGACTAATACTTATTTTGGACATGGAACCCATAGGATGGAGAGAGAAATAAAAGAAGACTCCTAGATTCCTGGCCTGAACAATCAGGGAGGTGGAGATGACCACTCCTGTGAAGAGTAATGAGCAGACAAACACATGCTAATACCCTGCATGTGCTGACCCTGACCTGCTAGCCATACATCTCAGTCATAGAAACAGAAGTGGAAAATTTGAGGAGAGGTCTGTGCTACAGATACGTACTTGGAAGTGATGACTGGAGAAATGGTTATAATGGGAGGCCTAGTGCCTCTCCTCATATTCCCGTATTTTCCTTTCTGCTCCATTCCCCTGGAGAGAACGATACTGGGAAAGTAACTTGGGCTCATGCCCAGTTTCCCTCCCTCACTTCTTTACAAAGGAGGTGAGATGAGTTTCTCGCTTAACGAAATTAGGATACAAAGATGGGCATGCAGAGCTGGAAGCCTTGCAAGGCTCCCTTTATGGGGACAGGATTCTGTGAAGAGCTTGCATGTTCTGCACGCCACTTGGGTGGCCCAGGTGGACTATAAGGAGGAGGTGGGCAGGCTCTTCTACTGTGTTGGTCTGCAGGGCTCAGCGCAGACTGGCTAAGTGTTTT
>NW_011376374.1:0-832 GCF_000754665.1 Bison bison bison
GATCATCTTATCCTCTGCTGCCCTCTTCTCCTGCCTTCAATCTTTTCCAACATCAGCGTCTTTTCCAGTGAGTCGTATCTTTGCATCAGGTGGCCAAAGTATTGAAGTTTGAGCCTCAACATCAGTCCTTCCAAAGAACATTCAGGGTTGATTTCCTTTAGGATTGACTGGTTTGCTCTCCTTGCAGACCCACAACCCTATCCTTTCAAGGCAAGAACAACTTTGTTACATGGCAAAGAATAAGGATATAAGGAGCAGAGAAGTACTGGCACACACACACACAAAATCAATCTGGACACCTCCCTTCCCTCTTTTAACTGCTCACTGTACTAACACCCTCTCCATGCTTTGCTCACATCCTTTTGTTCTTAGGACGGAACCCAGTCACTCTGAGCTGATAGTGACTAAAATTTGGCTAAAAGAACAATATCTCCTACTGATACTTCCATTTCAAGCAGGGGCAAATATCTTAAACCAAGGAAAGGAAGACACGCATTGATGTTTTGGTCATTTTTGAGCATGGGATAGAAAACTTCTTAACCCCTGAAGAAATGAATCAGAAAACTTGCTCAGTGCTCAAGTTGCCACCATTTCTGGTTTTTCAGCCCTTACTATCAAACTGCTTTGTTAGTAGAAGTTACCAGGATTTCACTACAAACAATCCTGGTGAGGGGATATGGTGAGGGGTAACTCATTAACCAAACAGACCCAACGAGTGAAACAAATGGATAAACACAATCCTTATACACTCTCTCAAAGTGTTTATCCCTTCATCAAGGCAGTGTGAACCTTCTCTCAGGTAATGGCAGATAACTACTTTTCTTTCTTGTCC
>NW_011376375.1:0-577 GCF_000754665.1 Bison bison bison
GGAGAATCCCAGGGATGGGGGAGCCTGGTGGGCTGCTGTCTCTGGGGTCGCACAGAGTCAGACACGACTGAAGCGACTTAGCAGCAGCAGCAGTAAGTATATAAGAGAATCTAAATAAACTGAAAAAAATGATGGAAGGGAGTTCATGCTGAACTTAAACTTTTGTGTGGAGGCACTCAACATTAGTGGACAAAGCGATACTCAGGAAAAGAAAACATGCTCAGTGTTATACATGATTTCATGTTATGAGTCCATTCATGAAAATTATTAGAGGACTAATTAAGCAAAACAATCACTGATGGTATAAACAGCAGCAGAAGTTTTGCTGAGCAGAAGATCTATTTAAGCCTCAGATAAAACTCCTGAAGAATTGATGGTAATAAAACACAATGGAAATGCTGCAATGGAAATATGAAAATAAGATAATGTTTTAGAGAAGACTAGTGAAACTAAAACGATGAGATACCACTACACACTTATTGGAATGGTCAAATACAAAAATCTGACAAACCAATTACTGGCAAAGATGAGGAACAACAAGAACTTTTATTCATTGTTAGTGGGATTGCAAAATGGT
>NW_011376376.1:0-764 GCF_000754665.1 Bison bison bison
GGGCCTAATGACCTTTAAGCAAACTGAGAATCCAGCTAGTGAGCTGCAACACCTTGGATGACAAAAAAAAGCAACTAAGAACCACTTCAAAAGGATAAACGGAGGAGGTTTCTGTTTCCCCTGTCTCCCCTCCCACAAGCTGGCAGAGCTCAGCGCTGAGAGGACCCTCCTTGGGCCCAGGCCCCTCCTCCTCAGGAGGACAGTGGATGCAGCCGTGCCACATCCCCAGGCTCCAGGCCGCTGCCTCAGAGACCGCCTCGCTGCTCAGCTCACGAGAGCACCAGGCCACAGACACACTTGGGGCCACAAAGCAGGAAGAGAAGGGACGGGGCTCTGTGCGGCTGGCTCTGCCTCGGGGCTTAGAGGAGCACGGGGTCCTCAGACTTCTCCTTCAGGGCAGGGGCACAACGGGGCGGGGGCACAGCATCCTTCCCCGGACAGGAGGGTGGGGGAGCCTCATGTCCACAGAGCACGTCTCCGAGGCTCCAGAATCTCTAACTGGGCTGGGGGCAAAATCCCACCGTATATCCGAGAGGAGGCGGCTGCTTCTCCCAGCGCACAGACAGCAAAGCAGAGCCACAAGAAACACTGAGAATCGGGAACCATGACTCTGCCCAGGGAAGCAGAGAAATGGCAAGAAAACGGGAGATCTATGAGCTCCCTTATCACGGAAAACAGTTGTCCCGAAGCAGCTCAGTGAATTGATCTTCCACAAGGTGCCAAGAACAGAGAATGGTAAAGGACACTGCCTTCAATAAACGGTG
>NW_011376377.1:0-807 GCF_000754665.1 Bison bison bison
ATTTGGATTCTTCTTGGACTTCCATTTGGGATTGAAAGATGGGTTGCAACTGGATTAGAATGTGTCGTACAGACAGACTAAATATTAGAGCTGTTCTTTCCCCCGATTTTTTTAGTTCAGAGCTTGGCCCATCTTGTGTGAGTATTAGATTTTTTGTAACGGATTAAGAGATAAACAGACTAAGGGACAATTTTGGATTCTTAACGGCTAGAATCTAATACTACTAACTAGAAGAACAACTAAGGAAAGAGCCAGTCAGTTACACTGGTAAAATTTCATATTAATCCTATAATTTTCCTGTAAAAAATTTGGGGAATTCTACCTATATTATTAAATCATTTGGAAGCATACCTGTTTTCTCCCTTCCTAATCCTTATGTTTTCATTTCCTTCTCTTGCTTTATTTGGCCAAAGTCTTCCAAAATAATGATTGATAAAAATGGTGTTAAATTGGCATTCCTAAAAGTTTCCCAGTATCAGGGAAATTTTTCAGTGATTTCCCTAGAATGGATGACATTTTCTTAAGGTATTTTGTAAATACTTTTAATCAATTTGTCAAATTCTTCTGTGAGTACTTTTTATAAAAATATACATTGAATTTTATCTAGTTTTTCTATATATTTATATAATCATACAAATTTATTTTAAGTCATTAATATAATAGATTTTGATCAAAGTTGATAAAATTCAATGTATATATATTCATTACAACATAATAGATCCATCCATATATATACAGATCAGATCAGATCAGTCGCTCAGTTGTGTCCGACTCTTTGCCATCCCATGAATCGCAGCGCACTAGGCC
>NW_011376378.1:0-634 GCF_000754665.1 Bison bison bison
AATAAAACCACAATTGAAACCCAGGGGCAGTGTGGCTAAGGAAGAAGACCCAAAACCTTCCCACCAGCTATACAAGCTTCAGATTAAATCCACATGATCAACTAGGCAGATTCTGTGTCTATGGAATATATAAATGGACATTGAGAACTCCCACAAAAGAAAACACTCTAGTTCTGATAGCTGTGGACTTTGGAGGCAAAAACACACAGGAGTAGGACCAGGTTAGAGTCTGAACTGTCCCCACAACACATCCAGAGACCAGCGCAGTATTGGAGGTCATCCTAGGGAGGCGAGATGGTCTGTGACTTTCAGTGAGGGAAAGGACTCTGCAAAGAGAAACTCAAGAAAGACATTTATTATCCTTATATTTTGACTTGTTCTGTCATTTCTTTTGGATTTTTTTCTCTTTTTTTTCCTCCCACCGCCCCCCCCCCATTGTGGTTATTGATTTTATCAGTATTATGAAATCTAATTAAGCTTTTATATTTTTTAAATCATACTTTTAATTTCAGTTATAAACCTGTGCCTCTATTTTGGTCTTTTGCAGTTCTGTGGAATTTTCCTTTTTTTTTTTTCTTTCTTCTTTTTTAATTTTAATTTAAAAATTTTTAAACCTTTTAAAAATTTTATTATT
>NW_011376379.1:0-748 GCF_000754665.1 Bison bison bison
TGTTCTTGCCTGGAGAATCCCAGGGATGGGGAGCCTGGTGGGCTGCTGTCTATGGGGTCACACAGAGTCAGATACGACTGAAGTGACTTAGCAGCAGCAGCAGCAGCAGCATGCTTTAGGAATATCTTTCTAAAATAGTCTCTCAAGATTGGGATAACTTGAATTTCTAAGGGTTGTGCTAAATGAAGTGCTGAAAGTCTATTGAATAGTTAGGTCATTTCCAGATAAGATTTTGAAACATTTACTGCTAAACACTAATTTCCTTTTACAGAGAAACTAAAGAGATTTGGGACTATAAATGAATAATATTTGGTGCCATCCTAAAATATTCTAAGAAAGCAAAAGTTTTAGAAATTATCACTGATATCTATGCTCACCAATCTATAAAATGCTGATATAAAAGATAGTTCTTGGTTGCTAAAGGAAAGTAGGAAGTGTGTTTTCAGTAAAAAAAAAAAAAAAAAAGGTATGAAAAAATACTAAAAAGAGTTATGTGTAATCAGAATTTTCTAAAATTGGATTACAATTAGTTAGATAAACGGATTTTGTTAGGAATGACACAGCCATAGGAAAATTGGTTAGAGCCAACTAGGTTCAAGATGGTGGAGTTGACTTTCACTAGACCTTGAGCTGTATTTACACCCATTGTGACATATCAACAAGCTAAATGATATACCCATCAACATTGACTAAATCTGACCAAATGTTCTAAACCCTTTTAATTAATTTTTTTTGACAAAACCTCCTA
>NW_011376380.1:0-1237 GCF_000754665.1 Bison bison bison
GGTGACAATATACAGCCTTGACATCCTCCTTTCCCTATTTGGAACCAGTCTGTTGTCGCATGTCCAGTTCTAATTTTTGCTTCCTGGACTGCATATAGGTTTCATGCGTACAAAACTGGAAAAAATTTCATATGTGAATAATCTAGATTTCATATGAGAACACTTCTCCCCAGATTGTCATATGTGAAATACACAGAATTCCAAGTCTCATATCAGAAGATCTTCATTCAACCTTTCTTGATGGAAATATAGAGAATTTCAGAGCTCAAGCATGAAAATATGTGGGAAAATTCTATATTTCTTGCAGGAAAATGAATGCACTTTTTTCAAATGTTAAATAGACAGTGTTCAATGTTTCATGAAGAAAAGACAGCATGAAGATTTTCATATGATAAATATGAAAAAATTCCATATTTCATGTGAGAAAACCTGGGACCATATTTTGATAAGTGAAATAGACATTTTCATATTTCCTATCAGAGAATCTGTATCCTGATTTTCATAACTCTAACATGAACGATTCCACATTTTATGCAGAAAATATTGTATCTATACTTTCATGTGAGATGTATAGAGAATTCCACATTTCAAGTTGGAAAAACTGTCCCCAGATTTGTATATGTGAATAATAGAGAATTTTATATTTCACATTCTGGAATATGCATCTAGATTTTCATATGTGAAACTGAGAATTTCATCTTTTATGAAGGACTATGTCATTTCAGATGTCTGTACTTGAAACAGATAATACCTTCATCAAGAGGTGCCTTAATTCCTATTGTTCTTCTGTTATTTGGGTGTTGTCATCTGGGTAACTAAGTTTATTCATGTCTCCCACATACATTTTGTGTCTAGCTTGAGATTCATCTAGGATTTTATTTTTTCATGATGTTCCTTGCACAGAAGTCAAATAATAGATACTAGATAGCTTTGACTTATTCCTTTCCTGATTTTGAATCAGTTCATTGTCCCATGTCCAGTTCTAACTGTTGCAAATTTAATAGTGTACATATTTCTCAGAAGACACATAAGGAATTCTAGTATTCTTTTCTCTAAGAATTTTCCAAAATTACTTTTTTTTTTTTTATGGTTTGTGTGTGATTCACAGTGTCCATGTCATTAACAGAGACAATTAAGCAGATATAGATGTATGGTATCCCCTTGCTTTTTCTATGATCCAAACATCAATTCATGTGTACCTCTTATGACTGAATCACTAACTACACATTCCTGTGTT
>NW_011376380.1:4266-4950 GCF_000754665.1 Bison bison bison
GATCAGAAATGGGCATAGTGTGTGGACTGAAATTTCCTTTTTCAGTCAAACTTTTCAGTCTCTTTGACCATTTCATGACTCCTTGGGAATAAGAAGTGCTAACCTAATCTATCGGATTATTGATTTTCAAGGGACTTGTGATCTACACTGTTACTATGTGCTGTGGTTTCGGTCCAAAACTTGGATCAGTAATCAGGAAAGTGCCTAGCCTCCCTAGGAATCGAAAGTTCAAAAGCTAGATGGAGGTCTAGCTCCAAGAGCATCTCTGAGGTGAAAGGTTACTCAGATCGATACTTCAGTTCCACCCCCCACTTTGGTAATGCTGACTCTTAGTGGACCAGAGGTAACTCTTTTACTGGTGTGGTGATGCTTGGAAGGAACATCTCAGTTTTATGTTCATATGGGTCTTACGGTTGTCAGGAACATATTCAGCGTCGTGCACAGGCACTCAAGTGAACAATGTTTCCCTCAGCGGTCTTAGCTTGGGTGGCATTCCAGAAGGTTATGCTGATTCCACCCTGGGTGGCATCAGAGGCAAGCAAGGTTTTAATGGTGAAGAGCTGGATGTCAGGTAGGGATGCCGTCAGGTCTACACCTGGTATATTCCTACCCCGTCTTGGTGGTAGAACTGGGAGGGACGTGTACAGTGCCTGTGTCGGTAAGTACAGATTAAGTCCAACCAGG
>NW_011376380.1:9151-9657 GCF_000754665.1 Bison bison bison
CATTGCTTTTATACCTAACAGGAATTAAAAGCCATTGTATTTTTTTATACTCACACACATACACACATATGTGTATATATGTATATATGTCAAAATGTAATTTTAAGCTACTTTGTTTAGGTGGACAAACTCTTTGTTTGCTCCCAAGATCTTAAATGAATTATTTGGGAGCGCCAACATTACTTAATAATTTTCTGGCTGAATAATTTAGATCCTGTTGCTGAAAGGCTCTCCTTTAATCTAGTTCCTGTTCCACTATTCTTTCTGTAGTAAGAGATAGGGTTCATACTTATGAGGACACCTTGAACCCATAAAATCAAAACTCTCATTTACTTACAGATACTTTTCAAAGAAAGCTGTTGCTCTCCTCACGTTGAATACAATTTTATTCATTCAAGTCTATAGTAACATAGGTGCATGTCAGAACCACATGCAAAATGGTCAACTAGCTGCATTTGGGATAACAGCTACCCACTTAATGGGTAAAACAAATGCCTAGTGCACTG
>NW_011376381.1:0-695 GCF_000754665.1 Bison bison bison
CTTTGCAGCCAAAGATGGAGAAGCTCTGTACAGTCAGCAAAAACAAGACTGGGAGCTGACTGTGGCTCAGATCATGAACTCCTTATTGCCAAATTCAGACTTAAGTTGAATAAAGTAAGGAAAACCACTAGACCATTCAGGAATGACCTAAATCAAATGCCTTGTGATTATACAGTGGAAGTGAGAAATAGATGTAAAGGACTAAATCTGATAGATACAGTGCCTAATGAAGTAGGGACTGAGTTTCATGACATTGTATAGGAGACAGATATCAAGAGTATCCCCATGGAAAAGTAATGTAAAAAAAACAAAATAACTGTCTGGAGAGGCCTTACAAATAGCTGTGAAAAGAAAAGAAGTTAAAAGCAAAGGAGAAAAGGAAAGATATAAGCATCTGAATGCAGAGTTCCAAAGAATAGCAAGAAAAGATAAGAAAGCCTTCCTCAGCAATCAATGCAAAGAAATAGAGGAAAACAACAGAATGGGAAAGACTAGAGAGCACTTCAAGAAAATGAGAGATACCAAGTGAATGTGTCATGCAAAGATGGGCTCGATAAAGGACAGAAATGGTATGGACCTAACAGAAGCAGAAGATATTAAGAAGAGGTGGCAAGAATACACAGAAGAACTGTACAAAAAAGATCTTCATGACCCAGATAATCACGATGGTGTGATCCCTCACCAAGAGCCAGACA
>NW_011376382.1:0-695 GCF_000754665.1 Bison bison bison
ATAAACAAAGAGCTGAGTAGGCACAAATCAAACAGTCAGCAGGCAATAATCATGGAACTCAGCTGTAAGGAATCATGCTGCTCAGCTGGCAATAATCAAGCAGCTGAGCAGGCAGGAATTACGCATCACAGTTGGCAATTGTCAAGCAGATGAAAGGCAGGTATCGTGCAGCTCAGCTGGCAATTTTTAAGCACGTGAGCAAAGAGGAATAATGCAGCTCAGCTGGCCCTGATCACATGACTGAGCACGCACTGTTCACATGACTGATCAAACACTGATCATGTGACTGATCATGCACTGATCACGTGGTTATCATGCACTGACACGTGACTGCGCATGCACTGATCACGTGGCTGATCACGCACTGATCACGTGTCTATCATGAACTGATCACGTGGTTGATCACGCACTGATCACGTGTTTATCATGCAGTGATCACGTGACTGAAAGGCGCTGATTACGTGAATGTGCACGCATTGATCACCTGGCTGATCATGCACTGATACCGTGACTGAGCATGGACTGATCACATGACTATCATGTAGTGATCACGTGACTTAATGGCGCTGATCATGTGACTGATCATTCGCTGATCATGTTTGCTATCATACACTGATCATGTGCCTCTGGAGGCAGTAAACAAAGAGCTGAGTAGGCACGAATCAAACAGTCAGCAGGCAATAATCATGGAACTC
>NW_011376382.1:4942-5440 GCF_000754665.1 Bison bison bison
TCACATGGCTATCATGTAATGATCAAGTGACTTAATGGTGCTGATCATGTGACTGATCACGCGATGATCATGTTTGCTATCGTACACTGATCATGTGCCTCTAGAGGCAATAAACAAAGAGCTGAGTAGGCATGAATCAAACAGTCAGCAGGCAATAATCATGGAACTCAGCTGTGAGGAATCATGCTGCTCAGCTGGCAATAATCAAGCAGCTGAGCAGGCAGGAATTACGCAGCACAGCTGGCAATTGTCAAGCAGATGACAGGCAGGAATCGTGCAGCTCAGCCGGCAATTGTCAAGCAGGTGAGCAGAGAGGAATAACGCAGCTTACCAGGCCCTGATCACGTGACTGAGCACACACTGTTCACGTGGCTGATCATACACTGATCATGTGACTGATCATGCACTGATCACCTGGGTATCATGCACTGATCACGTGACTGCACATGCACTGATCATGTGGATGATCATTCACTGATCACGTGGCTGATCATGCAC
>NW_011376383.1:0-647 GCF_000754665.1 Bison bison bison
ACCACAATTAATTTAACACAATAACAACTCAGTTTTTAACAAAAGGATCAAGGACGAAATCACAAGGAAAATTTAGACAAAAATGAAAACATAGTAAAACTTATGGGATGCAGTGATAGGGAAGAAATTAAAAACTTCAAATTCTTATGCAAACAAGTATGGATCTCAAATTGACAAACTAACTTTATAACCTAAGGAATTAGAAAAAAAGAATAAACTAAACTCAAAACTAGCAGAAGGAAGGAAGTCATGATTAGTGATCATAGAAATAGAAGGTGGAAAGATAATAGAAGAATCAATGTACTAAAAGTTGTTTCTTTGAAAACATTAACATAATCGATGAAGTTTTTGGTAAATGAACTAAGAAAAAGGATAGAGGGACTCTTTCTAGGACAAATTCCTAGAAACACAAGGTTAACCAGGATTAAGTGAAGAGGAGCTAAAAAGCCTCTTGGTGAAAGTGAAAGAGGAGAGTGAAAAGTTGGCTTAAAGCTCAACATTCAGAAAACTAAGATCATGGCATCTGCTCACATCATATCATGGGAAATACAAGGGAAAACAGTGGAAACCATGTCAGACTTTATTTTTTTGGGCTCCAAAATCACTACAGATGGTGACTGCAGCCATGAAATTAAAAGATGCTTACT
>NW_011376384.1:0-905 GCF_000754665.1 Bison bison bison
GGGATTTCTGAGAAATGAAGAGGTCCTCAGCTTATCACCCCAGTCAGTAGTTATCACCCAGTACTGAGTGCTCAGGGGGAAGTTTTCTATCCTGGCCTCTGGAGTCCTCAACATGAATTAAGAGTGCTTCCTTTGGTTCCCCATAGGGCCTGGTGTCCCCACCCCTTTCTTGGAATAGTATCTGCACCTTCATAATAAGGGTTTCATTTCCTACACATCTATAATAAATATACATAAATAAATAAATACACATAAATAAATGTTGGTGGAACTTCAGCTTGATAGCTCTGCCCTGGTTCTTCAAGGGCTACAAGGAACAGGGCTGGATTCATTATCACTTCTTTTATTGGTAGATGATCCCTCAGTCCTTGCTTTGACCTCTGTTGTGGCCTGAAAGTCTACCCTCCCTTCCCCTTGGGTCCACCCCGTCTACTACTATACTTTCTTATAGTAGGGCAAGCATCTCCATGAGACCCCTAGGAAAAAGTAGGATTCTCCTCATCTGTCCATACCTGTCCTTGGTCTTCTGAGGCACAGAGGATGAGATGAATCATATGGTTATGGGGTGTGTGGTTCCCTTCGTCTTCAGGGTATTCAGTTGGTTTCTGGAACACCTGGAAATAATCTCACTGCTGGCCCTAGGCTATACCCCTTGGACCATGTCCCAACCCCACTTGTGACTTCATAGAAGGAAATGGGCATGTCATGTCAACAATGAGCAGGTATCCCAGGGATGCCAGGAAGGGCAGGGTTCTGTGCAGTTTCCTCAGAGTTCTGAGGTCAGAGGGTTTCATAAGTCCAAAGCTTGACTCCTGGCAAGGTGTGGGGCTCCTTTCTCTGTTTACGTAAGGGAGCTCTCTCAGACTAAGGTCCTCACTCCCTGTGGTGCCAGAGAGGGAAAGTCT
>NW_011376385.1:0-783 GCF_000754665.1 Bison bison bison
ACAAAATGTGGTGTATTTATACAATGGATTTTTATCTGGCAATAAAAAGGAATAAAATGCTGATTCATACTATAAAATGGATGTGGCTTGAAAACACTATGCTATGTGGAAGAGGCGAGACACAAAATTTCACATAGTTTATGATTTTACTTATAGGCAATGTCTGGGATAGGCAAACCTACAGAAGCATGGTAGATTTATGGATGATGGAAGCTGTGAAATGATGGGTTTGGAGGGAAATGGAGAATGAGTACAGGGCATTTTTTTTTTTTTTTTGAGATGGTGAAAATATTCTAAAATTTACTGTGATGATAGTTCCTCAATTTTGTGAATATACTGAAATACATTGAATTGTACATTATAAATGTATGGTATGAGAGCTGTGAAAGTGAAAGTCATTCAGTCGTGTCCGACTCTTTGCAATCCCATGGACTATACAGAATTCTCTGAGCCAGAATACTGGAGTGGGTAGCCTTTCCCTTCTCCAGGGGATCTTCCTGACCCTGGCATCAAACACAGGTCTCCCACATTGCAGGCAGATTCTTTACCATCTGAGCCAACCAGGAAGCTGAAACCAAAACTAAAAACAAAACAAAACAAACAAATAAACAAAAAAAACCCAGAGCTTCCCTAGTGGCTCAGATGGTAAAGAATCTGCCTGCAATGCGAGAGACCTGTGTTTGATCCCTGGGTCGGGAAAGTCCCCTGGAAAAGGGAATGGCTCCCTGCTCCAGTATTCTTGCCTAGAGAATCCCATGGACAGAGGAGCCTGGCAGGCTACAG
>NW_011376386.1:0-647 GCF_000754665.1 Bison bison bison
ATTAAAATTCTAGTTTTCCATTGCCCAGATTTAAAAAAAAAAAAAGGTGTCATCACTAACTCCTTTCTTTCTCTAATATCCCATCATTTGTATAGTCAATAAGTCTTATATGCTCACATTTTAATTTGTTTCAATTTTAAAAATACTTTTAAAAATTTGACTACTTGTCACCACCACGACTGCCACTACCCTGGCTAATGAAATCATCTCCCTCCTTATGTGATATTGAAATCCCTGAGGCTAAGGAAACTTTTCATCTAAAACTTATCCAAAATAATAATAATAATAATAATAAAACAGTATAGCATGACTTCCAGTGTCACACAGGTTAACAAGCCTATTCAAGGAATATCTAGTTTTAATCTAGATGGCCTTAATGTTCCCCTCAGCTTAACTTAAATTGTAAAGATCAGAGCAGAAATGAATGAAAAAGTAATGAAGGAAACCAACAGTAAAGATTAATAAAACTAAAAGCTGGTTCTTTGAGAAGGTAAACAAAATTAAATTATCTATACACAGGCTTCTTTGTAACTATAGGCCCCCAACCTTCCTTTTCTTACAGCATTTATTTCAGAAAGCTTTATAATCGTAAATTCTTTCTCTGTCCTTTTGTGATGTATAAAAAACTTTTTAAAAGCCTCTAACCA
>NW_011376387.1:0-647 GCF_000754665.1 Bison bison bison
AGGAATTGCCACAATGCAGCATTTTAGGAAGGCTGAGCACAGAATATGGGTATTACGGATGTGAGACAATGACATGAAATAGATATTCAAGCTTTGTTGGCTTCTGAATAGCAAATGGACCTTGCTTTGCTTGGAGGTGATCTAACCTTTCTGAATTTATGTACATATATTTCAAGAGAATAAGTCAGACTTCCTGGTTCTTGGTGTATTTGAATGTAAAACATATATTTATGCATTAGTCATAGAGAATATTCTCAATAACTGCTTGTAAGTCATGTCTTAATTAAGCACATGCACCAAAGAACTGGGAGGTGGTTCGAGAAGGGAATTTTTAACACAGAAGCATAACTCTCTGATGGATAAGAACTGTGGAGTTTGGAGGGCAGGAAAATATTTATAAACTTGTAAGAAATTGGATTTTAGGTAAAACTAGTATATTTGTGTATTTAACTAACATTGATTAAATATTTACTCTTCAGGCCTTTGAAGAGTGCCTTCCAAAATTCCTTTCAATTAGAGATGGGTAATTATATTTACAAGATAATTGTATCAATGGAATCCTCTCACATGTTAAAATAGACTACCCCAGCTACACTGAATCAGAATCTTTAGCAGAAATATCTGGGGATCTTTTTTTTTTTTTTTAA
>NW_011376388.1:0-1007 GCF_000754665.1 Bison bison bison
CGACTTCACTTTGACTTTTCACTTTCATGCATTGGAGGAGGAAATGGCAACCCACTCCAGTGTTCTTGCCTGGAGAATCCCATGGACAGAGGAGCCTGTTGGGCTGCTGTCTATGGGGTCGCACAGAGTCGGACACGACTGAAGCGACTTAGCAGCAGTAGCAGCCAAAAAGTTTAGAACCTGAATTGCATGTGGTTGGGTATTTTTCTCATCTGGAGAGCAGATTGGTAGGTCATCTATGTATTGCAATATTTTCCCATTAGGTCCAAGGTCCAGATCTAGGAGATTCTGGCTAAAAGCCTGCCCAAACAGGTGGGGGTTATCTCTGAAATCCCTGAGGTAATACTGTCCAAGTCATCTGTTGTTGTTTTTCTCCTGGAACCTCTCACTTGAAGGCAAAAAAATACTGGGGTTCTTTAGCCAGTGGTATGAAAAAAAAAAAAACCACAATCTTTGAGATCCAAGGCTGTAAACCACTTGGCACTGGGTGGGATTTCTCCCAAGATTACATAGGGATAGGGTACTGTGGGATGGAGGGGGACTACAGCTTCATGTATGATCCAGAGATCTTGAACCATTTGCCAGGTTCCATCCTTTTTCTTTATAGGGAAGATCAGGGTTTCACATGGTGAATTGGTGGGGACCAGTAGCCCACAGGCAAGAAATTTATTTATTAGAGGCTGTAGTCCTTCCTGAGCTACTCTTCTCAGGGGATATTTCTTACAGTTTGGAAACTGAGTGGGATCTCAGAGGACAGTGATGACTGGTTCAGCTTGGTGGGCTCGTCCAGGAGTCTCCTAGTTCCACACCTGGGGGTTAATTTTGTCCTCCTATAGTTTTTGGCCCCTCTGTATTGGAGAGGGTGTAATGGGTTCCTCAGTAGTAACCAGAAGCTGTAGGGCTCTAGGGGCTTAAAAGCTTCCCATCACAAGGGTGGTCCCAGTTTAGTGAGTATATCTCTTCCCAGTAAGGGAGTAGGACACTCAGGGACCACCAGAAACTGGTGG
>NW_011376389.1:0-535 GCF_000754665.1 Bison bison bison
TCTCTATCTTATTAATCTTTTTCCAATAACCTAATTTGACTTTATTTAAGCACATTTTTTCCTAGAAACATTTCTTAATAAAATATCTAAATTTGTATATTTAACTCCAGTATTATTTTACCCTAAAACTTTGATATTTGATGTTTGAACTATTCAATTAGAAATATTTCTGAATTTATTTTACAATTTACTTTTGAAAGAAAAGATTCTAATGAGAACCCAGTGGCCAAACTATGTCTTAAGCACTTGATATACGTAAGCATTTAATCTCAGTTTATCTTTATTGCAAGACTGAATAGTAAGAAGTATTATGATTTCACCCATTTTACTGATGACGATGGTGACACCCAGATAAATTAAGAACATTTAAAATAGTACACAGCTCTTAAATTTCCATTTGATCTACATCAGAGCCTATGCTTTAACCATTGTTGATTCTCTTTCTGATCTCCCCAGGTACAGCATCCTCGTCTGGTCAGAACTACAGCATGGTGTCTGAATTCATCCTCATCGGCTTCTCCAACTTCCCTCAGCA
>NW_011376390.1:0-656 GCF_000754665.1 Bison bison bison
TGCAGCTCCTGTATTGACAGGAGGAGTCTTTACCGCTGAGCCACCAGGGAAGCCCCAGGATGACAGCAGATCTTTCCAAATCTCTCTGGGGGATGATGGTGAGTGTGCACTGCATGGGACTCTATATCCAGGTGGGATACAGGGTCTTCCCCTGTCTCTTGGAATTGTCTATTTCCTAAAGCCCCCAATTCCTGGAGCCACTGCAATATGAAATGGCCAACCTAGATCAAGCCCTGGCCAGCATCCCTCCGGCCCATTGTTCTGAAACCAACGATAGGCTTAAGGGACCGTTTCTGGAAGGAAAAGGACACCCTTGTTGGTTATAATACTGCAAGATGGGAGGCAACAAGCATTATGAGTAGCCGTTTTTTGAGGGGCTGGGAAATGGCAAGATGAATGAGACACGTCTGTCACTATGGAGAGGGGCTGTCCCAAGACTGCATGTGTTATGCTATGAACGTGTACAGAGAGGAATACCTTCTACCAGGAGTACAGGGTAGGGAAGGCCTGTGAACAGTGTGACTTCAGGTTAGGCCTTGAGGAAAGTACAAGGGTTCATTAGGTGGAAAAGCTGCCTAGGTTGAGGAGAGAGGATGAGCAGGAACTCAAAGGTACAAGGTGAGGGGTGGGGCAGGAGCAGGCCCGGAAAGATGATT
>NW_011376391.1:0-592 GCF_000754665.1 Bison bison bison
AAAGTTGCCACAGTTTTCCCTGAAGAGGTAGTAAGTTTTCCTTGACCTGAGGTATTTCCATTTCTCTCAATAGGGTAATTATAGCCTCTGCCTTTTCTTTGGCTTCCTTGCAATGTCTCTGGTTTGCATCAATAAGCATTCCTTGCATGTGAGCAACCTGGGCACAGTTCTCCAAGCTGAGTGCAGTGTTAGAGAGCTCCAGCAAACGTCTGATTGTAGTTGTGAGCTCCCCTATTAGTTCTGCCTCATTTCTGTTCCTGATCCCAATTCTCACTCTTGAGCCAGAGTCATTGACTGTGATTTTTCCTTTATCATCAAGCAAAAAGATTAAAGGTTTTGATGACTGACACATGTCATGGACTAATTTTTGGTTTCCTTTATTATCCTCAGAAGTTGACATGAGGACCACAATTATGGAAGAGACTTCCTTCAAAAAGGCGAGTTGCTTCTCATATTCCTTTGCATCTCCGTGAAGATTCGTAAAGGTCAAGCAGTTGTCAAATCTGTCCTGCTCTTCCCCCCCCAGGACAGAACCAGGCAACTTCCACCACTCCTCCCATCAAGAGACAGTCTCTGCTGCTGCCTTTGCAGT
>NW_011376392.1:0-646 GCF_000754665.1 Bison bison bison
TAAAGCGAAAATGATCTGACATTTCAGTAGTGAAGGATGAATGTTTTGTACTGTAGCATGCACCTGGGGGACTGGTTTTTACCAGTCCCTGGTGAGCTTTTGGGTTCACTGGAGACAAAAATAAAAAAGGCACACTGTTGTTCAGAACATACAAGATTTATTCTCTAATGGTTTTTTTACCTCGAAAAATTTCTCAAACTTTGGTTTCACTCTGGGACTGGGAAATAAAATGAGTCTCCTTTTAAAAGAGAAGACATTGTCCCAAGACCACACACATAAAAAAAAAATCAATGATGCTTATTAAAAAATAATGAAATAATAAAGGTATACAATCACATCTTGAGATATTCAGATTGATCAGACATGCTGGAAGAGAAGTGAAAATATGTATTTTTGTAATTTAATTCTAGTTGGGGTACAAATATTTCTTCTTTATGCACATGGTTGTGACTGACTGGGAATGATCACCTCAGAGCCTCAGTTACCAGTCAGTTTCTGATTTTCTTCTGGACAAAATCTGGTGACATAAATCTTTTCTGATTCCAAACCATCTCTCTCCAAACTGTCCCAGTTATGTTCAGAGTGATCATGAAAAAATAGTATACATTTTCAAAAATTTTAGTGTCCTTCTAAAATTTATATCAAT
>NW_011376393.1:0-618 GCF_000754665.1 Bison bison bison
AGTCTTAGAGCTGGAAGTGATCCTAGGAATTCATTTGCGTGACATCCTCATTTTACAGGTGATGGACACTTCTCCAAGGCCACTGATTTGGCAAATCAGAGCCAGGTTCTGAACCTAGTCTATTGATTACAATTTAATTCAGAATTAAAGGAAGTTTTCCACTAAAAAAAAAATACAAACAAGCCACATGTTTCTTGTTTCCCATTCTACTTAAGCCCCACTTTTTCTTGTTTTCCGGCATCTTTTATCTCTATATCATTGTGGCTGATTCTGGATTTTCTTTTTTTATTGTATGATCACTTCTCATACTTCTTATATTATCCTATGCATTTTCAGGAAATGCTTATGGTCTAATAAGGGTAACTCTTTCTTTCATCTACCTGATCAATAGCAAACTTTGCCCCATAGGTCAGTCAAATCCCCATTTTTTTTTTCATATTTTTCAGATTAGTTTCTAAGGCTTTCTAAGGTTTGTGGGAACACTTTGATCACAAATAATTCTATTTCATTGTATGATCTACGGTCAAGCCTTACAAGATCTGGGAATACATTAAGAGGAACAGATCTGAGAAGGTGATCTTGTCGTCTCTCTCTCCTGATCATGAAAGACACTGGGGC
>NW_011376394.1:0-595 GCF_000754665.1 Bison bison bison
TGGCAGAGTAAAATGGAATCCAGGCATCTTGGATTCCTAAGCCTAAAATTTTACAATTATACCTTTTTGCATTTCCATTAAAATGTATTTTTAACTTATAATAGTTCTTAAATATTTTACACAATAATGTAGTATGTGAAGGTCAAACATTGATAGCTCAATCCGTCAACTATTTATTGATGATCTCAGTTGTGTTAATTACTCAGTATTATTTGACTTACCCTCCAGGTCCTTATGGACTTGAGGAGGCAAACACTTCCAAATGCTTTGAGACACAGTAGAATTAAGAAGTTTAAAAGACATTCATACAGTTTGGAAGCATGAAACATTGCTTCATAAATCTTGACTTTGCAGATTGCTGGAGGAGGTGTAACTGAGTGATGAACCCTGATAGGCAAATAGGATTTTTCATAGGAGGGTTTTCCCATGCAAAGATCAGTCTCCTTTATGGAATCACATGAGAAAGACATAGAAGCACAGATCTTTAGTCCATTTTGCATATGACATGTAATGTAGATAGTGGTAGGGGAGGAGTAGAGAGGCAATTAGAAAGGAAAGTTGACGACAAATTGTGTAGGATCCTTATATTATGCTA
>NW_011376395.1:0-976 GCF_000754665.1 Bison bison bison
TCCTCCCCCGGAACAATCTGGGTCACCAGCCCTATTGTTCTTCCAGTGTTCGGGACGGCTAGGACCCCACTCAAGGGTGCCGCGGACCCCCCTGTAGGATAGACAGTGCGAGAGGAGTGGGAAGTGTTGAAAGTGTTAAAAGAGTTAGACTTAGAGAGAGAAAACGGTTTCTGAAGTTAAAAGGCCAAAGAAGAGCCCGATCTTTTAAAAGCTAAAAGCTTTATCTTCTATTATACTTAATTTTCTGACATGGGTAACACTGAAACTAAGAATGGCAACTCTTTATACAAGTAATCTTGAAACTGTTAAAGAGGCTACTGTTAATTTAGATACTTGGGTGAAGGTAAAAAACAACTAAAAATTTATCCTATAAATATGATTAAAAATGTTCTGGACCCTCGTCATGAGGCTGTGGGATAGCCTATGGGAGAGGCTATAGCGGTGGATGGTAGTGGGTCTCCACCTTCTGCGAAGATCATATTTTCTGCCATTGACGAAGAAAAGGAGGGAGACTGTGCTCTACCTCCAGAGGAAGGAGAGGGCTTACAGGATGCAGCGGCCGGGCACCCTGACGAGCCCCCTCCCCCTCTACACAAACCTTTAAAAATTTATCCAACAATTTCTGATTTAAGGCGACTACTCCACCTCCGCTTGCACCTCCCAGGGGCTAAAAATTCCCCAGTTTACATCCAAAGTCTCCAAGAGCATTGCCTAAAGCTGAAAAAGATAAAAAAGATTTCTTTTAAACAAAGGAGCTTTTAAAAAATACACAATATAGAGCCTGCTCCTTGAAGAAAACCCCCTCAGGGGGGCCTCACCCAAGCAAAGAAAATAAATAAATAAATAAAAAGAGAAAAAAAGAAAAAGAAAAAAAAAAGGTGAAAAAGAAAAAAAGAAAATAGAGAAAGATCTAAAGATAGAGAAAAAGCTAAAGAGTGAAAAGGAGAGAGGAACAGAGAAGGAAGGAATCAGGGAA
>NW_011376396.1:0-506 GCF_000754665.1 Bison bison bison
GTTGTCACCAGATCCATGAGAAAACTGGTCTTATCAAATGAACTCCTAAGATGTTTGAAGACTAGCTAGCTCCTTGGCTCCCTTCGTACATTTATCTTAATAACCTTTTCAGCATATTTATTTGAGATGTTTATGATATTATTGAAGATCTGTGAGATGTGGTTTTACTTTCACTTATCTATTAGTGACCTCTGCTGTTGGCTTTCTGTAACTGTACCAACTTCTGGATTTGTGGATTGTCCTGAATTCATTATAACATTGGATTTTATGTGTAAAATAGTAACTGAATAAAGCGCAATATCTTAAACCATGTGCTGCTTTACTCCTTGTTCAAAGGCTGTGAAGTAAGCCTCTTGTAGTAGTTTGTTTATAGTGCTCAAGTAAGCAGAGAATGAAATTTGAGTTGAGTAACCTATCTGTATTGCTTAATTGTTTAGTTGCTAAGTTGCATCCAACTCTTTAGCGACCTCATGGACTGTACCCCACCAGGCTCCTCTGTCCATGGG
>NW_011376397.1:0-728 GCF_000754665.1 Bison bison bison
GGCAGTGCAATAAGAGAAGTAAAAAAAAAAAAAAAAAAAAAACTTTAAAGACTTGGAAAGAAACAACACTGTAATTGTTAACAGAAACAGGATTGTGTACATAGAATATTCAAAAGAATTGAAGGATAAGCATTTGAATTGATAAATGAATTTAGAAAGGTTACTGAACATGTGGACAACGATGAAAATCAATTGTATTTCTGTATATGATCAACAAACAGTTGGAAACTTCCAAAATATAATGTTAAGTCATTGCAATAGCACAAAAAGTACCCGGGGATAAATCTAGAAAAACACATGCAAGGCCTTGACATAGAAAACTATAACAGATTATTGAGAAAAAGGAAAACCTAAATCAATGGAGTGATATACTGCATTCACAAACTGGAAGATGCAATATGTTTAAGGTGTCAATTGTCTGCAAACTGATTTATAGATTCAATGAAACCCCATTCAGAAATCCCAGCATTTGTATATGAGTGTATAAGTGCGGGAGAACTGACAAGCTAATTTAAATTATATGGAAATAAAAAGGTCCAAGAATAGCCAGAGCACTCTTGAAGAACTAGTGGGAAGACTTATTCTAGTAGATATTATCTTATTATATAGTGAAAATAATTAAAAGAGCAAATAGGCAGTGATAGGCAAATAGATCAATGAAACGGAATAGAATGTCCAGAAACACCTGGACATATCCTGCACAGATCTAACAGATATATAACAAAGGT
>NW_011376398.1:0-545 GCF_000754665.1 Bison bison bison
GTTTGAACTGTTGCTTCCTGACCTGCATATGTGTTTCTCAAGAGGCAGGTCAGGTAGTCTGGTATTCCCATCTTTTGAAGAATTTTCCACAGTTTATTGTGATCTGCACAATCAAAGGCTTTGGTATAGTCAAAAAAGCAGAAATAGATGTTTTTTTCTGGAAGTGTCATGCTTTCTCGATGATCCAGCGGATGTTGACAATTTGATCTCTGGTTTCTCTGCTTTTTCTAAAACCAGCTTGAACATCTGGAAATTCATGTTTTTCATCTGGAAGTTCACCTATTTCATAGGCTTTACTAATTAGAAATAAGAATCAAATTTCTGTCTTGATGCTATTGGAATCTCCACATCCAATGAGCCTTTTATTTCAACTTAAGCAAGAGCTGTAGTGGTCCCTGAGGGCAAGATAAGGCTAATTGTCACTGCCATCATTAGACAATTTTTGAACACCTGATTCCTAACGCTATTAACTTTCAAACCTCAAAACCCAATCCTTGGTGTGGAGGCATGTTTGTATTATGTTTACAAAACTAAAAAAAAAAAAA
>NW_011376399.1:0-530 GCF_000754665.1 Bison bison bison
CATTGTGAGAAATGAAGAGATCGTGCTTTCTCAAGGTAAGATTGTGACGGTCTTATCTCAAGAGGTAGTTGGAAAGAGAACATGGTTTTATGTATCAGTTCCTGGTTGTGATATCATTGTTGCATTTCTAAACTTCACTTCTACCTACCCTGCACCTCATTCCATATTCTCTTATTGTGCCCACTAGCTCCCACCTGCTTTCTCAGCACACACCATCCTGTCACAAGCTTCCTGCTCAGTCTGTTTCCTCTATCTCAAATCCCCTTTCCCACATTCGTCCCTGGCTATTAACTGCCCTTTCTTTACAATTCAGTTTTCAGTGTCACAATTTCAGTTCCGGAAGGACTTCCCCGAGCCTCCAGATTGCGGTGGGTACCACATCTCTGCTTACTCCATCACAGTGCTTATGATGTTATCATAGAAATTTTTTGTTCAGGGATCAATGTCCCCAATGAGACGGTGACTTTCTTCCTTTTTCTCCCCCATTGCACCATGCAGCTTGTGGGATCATAGTTCCCCAACCAGGGATC
>NW_011376400.1:0-705 GCF_000754665.1 Bison bison bison
TCCCCCCCCAAAAAAATGGTCTAAAGGCAATCACAAGACCCTGTTAGGCTCACCCCTACACACTCCCCAACCTGTGATCAGACCTCTGTGTGCACTCTTGATGGAAATAAGATTGAGCTTTTTTCAGACAGCAAATATTGCACATGCAGATATCAGGCCTGAATCTGGGGGACAGAGAGAGATCACAAACTTGAGCATTTAACATCAACCTTGGGAGAACAAAAGGGAAGCAATCAGTGCTTAGGCTTGGCTTTGCAGGTTCAAGAAAAGACAAACAAGCTTAAGAATTCTGACACAGGAAGGAGCCAAGAGTGTGGAGCAGGCCTATCCACAGAAGGTCTGAGAAAACCTGAGAATCCTTAGCAGAGATGATGAAAGGCATTTCTCTCTTGAAGTCAGTCAGTTAGGACTAGAGGAGGTGATTGCTACATCAAATGAGAAGACAACAAGGTAAGACTTCAAAGAACATGAAAAATCAAGAAAATAGGACACAACCAAAGAAACACAATGAATTTCCAGTACTGACTCCAAAGATATAAAGTACTAAAAATAACTATAGCTAAAATAATTAGTTAATGGAGGAAATATACTAAAAGAATAGATTGTAATGTCAAAAACATAAAAGGGGTAGTAAAAGGGTGGAGATTTTGTATGCAATTGAAATTATTATTATTATTATTTTTTTTTTTTTTTTGGCTATGCCAC
>NW_011376401.1:0-690 GCF_000754665.1 Bison bison bison
GCCAAGACCGGCACCCAGCTGCCTCTGTGTGACTCCAGAGCCTTCGGCGGCTCGGCTGTGCACGGCATCTTCAACTGGCTCACGGCGCTGGTCCTGCTGCCGCTGGAGAGTGCCGCGGCCCCCCTGGAGAGGCTCAGTGCGCTGATCCTGGGCACCGCCAGCCTGCAGCCCGGGGGGCACGCGCCCGACATCCTCAAGGTGCTGACCCGGCCGCTCACACACCTCATCGTGCAGGTGAGGCGGCTGGCTCCTTTCCGGCAGGCCGCACAGGCCAGGGCCTGGCTGGAAGGGCTTTGCTGGGGAGACCGGTCTGGGCCCGGGGTCGGGCGGGGCAAGAGAGGGGTCCAGCGCGGTGGCCCTGGCTGCAGTCCTCCAAGCCCCAGGCCAGCCCTGAAGAACCGACGCTAGACCCGGATCCTCTGTCCCCAGCTGGACGCTGATGTCCTTATGGGCAGTGCCACGGGCAACACCACCAACCGGAGCCTTATTAAGCGATGGTGCGGCACCAGGGAGCAGACGGTGAGGCGCCGCTAATCCCTGACCCCAGACCCGCCGAATTACCCGGCCCCGCCTACTCTGAGCCCGTCCTGAGCCTCACCGCCTTGCCTTCCCAGACCGCGGGAAACAGCAGCTACTGCGGAGCGGCAGCGGGGGGCCCCTGCCCTGGGAAGAACGGCTCTGCGTCTGAGG
>NW_011376402.1:0-1197 GCF_000754665.1 Bison bison bison
TGACTATATCCATACCCTAGTTTTGGTATTTCACTGTAGTCCTGCAAGAGGTTAGCTTTTGGGGAAAACTGAGTAAAGAGCACATGGGATCTCTCTGTACTGTTTCTTACTCCTGCAAGTGAATATACAATTATCTCAAATTTAAAAGTTTTGATTTTTTTTTTTTTTAGTGAGAAACAAAAAGAAAGCAGAGGAACAAAACAATGATGCTGGGATTTATCTTTTAAGAAATGAAATCTGAAGTATTTTGCTCTGGGAACCAACGTTGGTTTTTAGATAGGACAAGTTAGGCTTTTCTATACATAACTGATATAAAATTTTTGATCTGTTCCTTTTCTTCAGGGGTAATGAGTACCTGTCCAGAAAACTTGAACAATGGAATTCAAAATGAATGAGTGAGAGATTACTAATATGAAAAATCATTTTTTGCATGTTTGTACAAGGTTGAAGACCTCATTTTTTAATCATTAGGTATTTTGGAATCCATACAGTTCACAAAGATGAGTAATTTTATTTTTATTTAGACAATGTTGAAAACATTCTAAAAATCATAAAGAAATAAACTAATTGTGAGCTATAGCTTGATATTAAAATAATGGTAGATAATTTTAAATCTATTTGAAATGGATTACAAAACTAAGCATTTTTTAATTGTTTTAACTTTTAAGCTGGGGCAACTTACTAAAAATAATTCTGTATTTTGTACTTCATCTTTGCTCAAAGAAGGAAAAACTCACTTTAGGAAAACCACAAAAAGGAGATAAAAAATAAATTCAGCTCAATAAACATATACTCAGACAGTGAATCAATAATTTCAGTAACTCAGTAAACAAATTACAGTGAAATTAATCTCCTCTCCTCTAAACTGTCAAAATGGAACATCTTATTATTAGTCCTTTTCATAAAAACAAGCTATATTAAATAGTATTATGGTAGGTATAATTTTTAAAAGGTCAAGTGTTTTAAAAGTCCATCCATAAAAATGTAACAGGCTTTCTCTTGTAGTTTGGCTTTGTTCTCCCAACTGGTAGGGGGAAAAATAGTACATCATACTGCTCTGTTAAGGTGGCTAAGCTTTTACTGACACACACACATATAGCACACTCACACAAAATAAGGGCTTGTTAAATTTCCTTTTATCTGAGACTTAGCTCCTTGTGCTGTGTTTAGTCACTCAGTTATGTCCAAATCTTTGCA
>NW_011376403.1:0-712 GCF_000754665.1 Bison bison bison
TTATAAATGTGGATGATCCTAAAAAATAAAACTAGACATGGGAGTCACACACACACACACACACATAAATATACACAAACACACACCAACTCCTTTGCTTTCAGACATGATTTGTTACAACGACTGCAAGTTGTTTGACCACGTAAGCAATGACATGCCACTACTCAGCATACACAAGTCTGGAGAAGAGTAGGGATCAGAAACAGCCCCTTCTTGGGGAATGCAGACCACCTCAGATACAGAACACCACAAGGAACCCAGAGCCATGAGCGTGCCTGATGGTATGTCAGGGCCTGAGGACATCCGTGGTGGCTGGGCAAGCAGAAGTGCCCAGCATCCGTGACGATGACTGTTCCAGTGTCCTTCCACCCAAGGCTAGGGCTGATGTTCCTGGCTCTTCTTGGCCTAGTACGTGGCTAATATTTCTCCTTGACCTAAAGCAGATTATGAACCACCCTCAAGTTTCTGTCATCATCAGCGACCAAGATAGAGACTTTCTCAGCTACCTGATCAATTTGCAGGTCAGTGAGGGAGACTGAAGACGGGTGGGTATGGGACTTGGTGGGGAGTGGGAGGATCATGTTATCCATGTTCCTACACTGTGAGAGTTTGGAGAGGCTTCGTAGTAAGCTGTTAATGGGAGGCAAGCTGAGGTCCCTAGAAGCTTGCACCTTTCTCTTCTCCCTATCCTAGCAGGTACAGGTGCGAGCCA
>NW_011376404.1:0-802 GCF_000754665.1 Bison bison bison
CACTAATAATGAGAAAATAGAGAAATTAAGGAAACAATTCCATTCACCATTGCAACAAAAATAATAAAATACTTTTGAATATATCTACCTAAAGAAACAAAAGACCTATATATATAGAAAATTATAAAACACTGGTGAAAGAAATCAATGAGGACACTAATAGATGGAGAAATAAACCATAAATCAATGTAGTGAAAATGCATATACTACCCAAAGCAATCTATAGATTCAATGCAATCCCTATCAAGCTACCAACGGTATTTTTCACACAGCTAGAACAAATACTTTCACAGTTTATATGTAAATACAAAAAACCTCAAATAGCCAAAGCAATCTTGAGAAAGAAGAATGGAACTGGAGGAATCAAACTGTCTGACTTCAGGCTCTACTACAAAGCCACAGTCATCAAGACAGTATGGTTCTGCCACAAAGACAGAAATATAGATCAATGGAACAAAATAGAAAGCCCAGAGATAAATCCATGCACCTATGGACACCTTATAGTTGAAAAACGAGGCAAAAATATACAATGGAGAAAAGACAATCTCTTTAACAAGTGGTGCTGGGAAAACTGGTCAACCACTTGTAAAAGAATGAATCTAGAACACTTTCTAACATTATTCAGTCATTTGGGGAAAGACTGTAATAATTTCTTTAAAGCTATGCATGTACCTAGGCAACCCACTCCAATACATTTTCCTGGAAAATCCCATGGATGGAAGAGCCTTGTAGGCTGCAGTCCATGGGGTCGCTAAAAGTTGGACACGACTGAGCAACTTCACTTTCACTTTTCACTTTCATG
>NW_011376405.1:0-939 GCF_000754665.1 Bison bison bison
TTGGACCATTGTTGAACACAGGTAACTGAAACCAAAGGAAGCAAAACCACAGATAAACATGGGTGGGTTGGGGACGGGGACAACTATACTTTGTGTCAGCAGGAAGAGACAAGGAAACCAACGCAAATAGCAATCTGCCACAATAGCTTGAAACCTAAGCCAACTCACAAAAACAACCAAGAGTGAGTTCTGTTAGCCCCTAGTCCAAAATGCCTCCCATTCAGTAATGACAACAGACAAGATGGTAGGGCACCTTGAATTCATGCATACCTCATTTATTTATACTTCTTGTGACCACAGAGGTAGGAAAATAAAAACGGTGGGTAGATATCATGCTAAAATGTTATAGGTAAGTGCTTCTCAAGTACTAGTGTCATAAAAATGACCTAGGGTTGTTTCTACATGCAGCTTCTGAGTCAATATGTCTGGAGTGGGGCCCAAGATTCTGTATTTCTAACAAGCTTTCAGATGATGGTGGTCCAGGGACCACATTTAAAGTGAAAAGAATCTAGAGGTCATCGGCTTATTGTATCACTTTATTTACCATCCAAGATACCCATGTATGATTTTGAGTTCTATGTTCTCTTCTAATCCTCTCACAATTCATGTAATATTCTGTGAAAGCTAGTGTTTACAAAATCACATATACTTCTGTCGAGGATTACTAATTACTTCATTTATGTGTTTTTACCCCCTAATTACAATAACATTATTATGAGGGGGGTTTCAAAAACAGCTGTGTATGGAGGAAAGTTTATTATTATCTAGGTCTTCTGTTCTATTCAGTAAAATTTTAGTTCTTGGATTCCCTTTGGAAATGTTAACAGACTTTTTCCTCACTTTACTATTCTTCATCTTGGATGTATTTTCTTTTATCTACCTGATCAAGGCCAATTTTCCTAAATCCACCAATTTGACACATTCTGTTTGAACTAATCA
>NW_011376406.1:0-813 GCF_000754665.1 Bison bison bison
GCCAAGCACCTGGTCGCCTGAGCTGCTCGGACCTGGGAAGGGCACAAAATGCAGGCCCAACCGAGTCTGCCCCTTTGTGGACTACCTGAGAACCTGAACCTGAGCGGCTTAAGCCTCGGAAGTGCACGCAACCCAGGGCCCGCCTCAGATAGTTCCCTGGCAGAGCAACCTAGAGCCTGAGAAGTGTAGAGTGGGAAAGTGCACGTGCCATGAGCAAGGGCAAAGCCAGTGTGGCTGAGACACTGCAAGCACTCCCCACACATGCCAGTGATATTTGTTTGCAGTGTTCCTCTGTCCCCACAGCAGTACTGCACAAGTGAGCCTAAATAAGTAACCACCTTCGCTCCCTTGTGTCAGGACAGAAATTAGACACTGAAGAGAACAGCAAACGGAAGAAGCTAAAATAAACAGAGGGAACCGCTTTGGAAGTGACAGGTGCAACAGATTAAAACCCTGTAGTTAGCAGCGACTACATTGGAAGGGGCCTATAGATCTCGAGAAGTATAAGCCGGATCAAGTAACTATCTGGAACTGAACTGACCCCACACCGCCCACAACAGCTCCAGAGAAATTCCTAAATATATTTATACTATTATCATTATATAAATATTTAAATTTTATTTTAAAGTCCTCTATTACTCTGTCATGGTCTTTGTAGACCGGGACCTGGGGACTGGAGTCAACAAGAAGAGCGATGCAGGGGACCCAAGTCTCGAGTGAAACAAAGGTGCTTTGTTTGCAAAAAAGCGTGTTTATATATCTTCATCCAAGGCAGCTTTAGGCAGTAAAAAAAAAAAAAAAAAAGAGCAAAAA
>NW_011376407.1:0-779 GCF_000754665.1 Bison bison bison
CTATGGATTTTCTATATTTGGTGAGATATTTTCATCATAGTTTCCTTCAGTTATTTTAAATATAGTCTACTTCTTTAAATATATTTTTATAGTTGATTTAAACACTTTGTCCAATAACTGTAACAACTGAACTCCCTCCTGTATACAAGAATGTGACTGCTTTTACTCCTACTTGTAGACCATAGCTTCTATTTTCCTTGTTGTCGTGTGTTTTCTTGTTGAAAACTGGACATTTTAAATAGTATATTGTAGCAACTTTGGAATTAGTAACCTTGTCTTTTTTTGTTACTGTTTTCTTCTCATTGCTGCTTGCTTTAGTGACCTTCCTAGATTAATCTTACAGATTCTATATTCCTTGCAATGTGGAGGTGCTAGATAGATAGATACATAGATAGATATTACATCTTCTTTATCCATTCTTACATGGATAGACACTTAGGCTATTTCCATATCTTAGCTATTATAAATAATGCTTCAATGAACATGGTGTTGCATATATCTATTCATATTAGTGTGTATATTTTTTTGGATAAATACCCAGAAGTGAAAGTGCTATATTACTATATTACATGGTAGTTCTATTAATTTTTTGAGGCACCTCTACACTGTTTTTCATAGTGGTTGCACCAACTTACTTTCCCACCAAAAGTTCGCAAGAATTTCCTTTTTTCCACATCCTTGCCAACACTTGTTATTTGTTTGTATTTTCAATAATAGTCATTCTAACAGGTGTCAGATGGTTATTGTTTTGATTTGCATTTCCCTGAAGATCAATAATG
>NW_011376408.1:0-573 GCF_000754665.1 Bison bison bison
TTTTGGATCATTTTCACTATCGTTATTCGGAATTCTTTATCAGGTAGATTCCCTATCTCTTCCTCTTTTGTTTGGTTTGGTGGGCATTTATCCTGTTCCTTTACCTGCTGAGTATTTCTCTGCCTTTTCATGTTGTTTATATTGCTATGTTTGGGGTGGCCTTTCCGTATTCTGGCAGTTTGTGGTTCCTCTTTATTGTGGAGGTTCTCGCTGTGGGTGGAGTTGGATGGGTGGCTTGTCAAGGTTTCCTGGTTAAAGAAACTTGTGTGGGTGTTCTTGTAGGTCGAGCTGGATTTCTTCTCTCTGTTCTTGAGAATTCCCAGTGGTTGGGACTCTGTGCTTTCATTGTCAAAGGTGCTAAGAACACAGGTTCAATCCCTGGTTGGGGAAAAAGATCCTGCAAGCGGCCAAAAAGAAAAAAAAAAAAAAAACCTGTTCCTGAAAACAAAATATTACTCATGCTTTGGGAAAAGTTGATTTAAAAGTTCTTAAGTGACAAAAAGATGTTGGCAAAACTTAAACAACAGAACTTGGTGGAAAAAAAAAACCACCAAGTAGGAGTTTTGATCACGT
>NW_011376409.1:0-733 GCF_000754665.1 Bison bison bison
CTCTTCATGCTGATTCTTTTCTTGTAGCCCATCAAGACCTGAAATGAACTGCAGTAAGAACCCTGACTTTGTCCTCTCGGGACTGTCCAATGACCCAGACAAACCACAGCTCCTCTTTGGTCTCTTCCTGGCCCTCTACTTGCTGAGTCTCTTAGGAAACTCGCTACTGCTACTGGCTATTGGCGCTGACATCCACCTCCACACCTCCATGTACTTCTTCCTCAGCCAGCTCTCCCTGGTCGACCTCTGCTTCACTACCACCACTGCCCCCAAAATGCTGGAGACTTTGTGGACCAGTAATGGACTGATCTCCTTCTCTGAGTGTCTGGCCCAGTTATATTTCTTCACAGTTTTTGCTGACATGGACAACCTGCTTTTGACTGCCATGGCTATTGACCGCTACGCTGCCATCTGCCATCCCCTGCACTATGCACTCCTAATGACTCCTTGCAGATGTGCACTGCTGGTGGGTGGGTCATGGGGAGTGGCCCACTCTATCTCTCTTGTCCATGCCCTGTTGCTATCCCAGCTCTCATTCGATAGTAATCAAGAAATTCCCCACTTTTTCTGTGATTTCGGACCACTCTTTAGACTTTCCTGCTCTGATACCCACCTCAATGAGGATCTGATGATGGTTCTGACAGGACTCTTAGGAATCAGCCCTCTCCTCTGCATCACAAGCTCCTATGCCCATATTTTCCTTGCTGTAGCGTCGGGTCCCATCAGCACAGGG
>NW_011376410.1:0-862 GCF_000754665.1 Bison bison bison
CATGATAGCAAAGCACAGTTCAGACACTTAGAAAGGCACTCATATGGAAGAGTTACTTCAGTGAACAAATGAAGATAAATTTACAGGGATGATGACACGACAGATACTTCAAAGACTTCACACTGATTTGAGTATCAAAAAATTAAGAAAGATTCTTGAAAAAAACTGATGAACCTTCACAAATGTTTTACAGATTTTGTCCTCTTTGTAACTGTGTCATAACAGTAAACCTGGAGAGCTTGAATAGCCAAACAATCTTGAAAAAGAACAAGGTTAAAGGTGTCACACTTTCTGATTTCAAGCTTCTTGCAAAGCTTCCATGGTGGCTCAGACAGTGAAGAATGTGCCTGCAATGCAAGAGACCACGCTTCAATCCCTTGGTCGACAAGATCCCCTAGAGAACAGAATGGCTGCCCACTCCAGTATTCTTGCCTGGGAAATCCCATGGACAGAGGAGCCTGGAGGGCTACAGTCTATGGGCAGCAAAAAGTCGGACAGAACTGAGTGATTATCACGCTTTCACACTGTAATCAAAAGTGTAGTATTTTCATAAATGCAGGCAGAACAATGGAATAGAATAGACAGCCCAGAAATAAACCCTCACAATCATAGGCAAATGATTCCTGATAAGGAAGCCAAGCCCATTCAGTGAGAAAAAAGACAGCATTTTCAACAAAGGGTTGTGGGCAAACTAGATATCCACATGCAAAAGAACAAGTTGTACCCTTACCTTCCACAATACACAAAAAGGAACTGAAAACAGATCAAGATCTAAATGCAAGACCTAAATCTATAAAAGTCTTAAAAGACAGAAGAAAAGCTTCGTGACATATTTCACTGTAATTTCTTAGAAATTTAGGTG
>NW_011376411.1:0-653 GCF_000754665.1 Bison bison bison
CCAGGCAAGAACACTGGAGTGGGTTGCAATTTCCTTCTCCAGATGCATGAAAGTGAAAAGTGAAAGTGAAGTCGCTCAGTCGCGTCCATGTGCTGGGTGGGGCTGGTCTAATTTATTTTTCCCTCACAGCTCCTCCTCCCCATATTTTCTTCCCTACTGAGTTCCCTGGAATTATTTGCTGCTGCTCTTTAGCTGCATGGGAGAGAGTAGTGGAAGAGTCTTTTGGGTTATTTCCTGATGTTACCCTGGACCATTCTGGAGTGGGACTATGGGTCTGACGGCAGTAGCCCGAGGAATTCCCATCTGGACAGGGATGGGTGTAGGGACTGTTATTAATTTCTCAGATAGGCACTTATTGAGACCCAAGTGTCTCAGAGTAAGACTCAGGGTAACAGCGTATGGAGTTTCTCTCTACCACTGCCTAGAAGGAAAGGGTTGATTGGCTTTGGCAAAAGCTTAGCTTTACAACACCTTCAGTGCCATCCTGTCACCCTTTATAGTACTCACATCCATTGTCTCAACTTTGCCCACTAGAGATTGTGCTCTCCCCTCATTTTACAGATGAAACTGATGGTTGGAGTGGCACAATGACTTTTCCTGGGTGACACAGACAGAAAGCCATGGAGACTAGCACCTAACTTCCCTACTTCCTG
>NW_011376412.1:0-857 GCF_000754665.1 Bison bison bison
ATATAACATTGAGCGGAGTTCCCTGTGCTATACAGTAGGTCCTTGTTGGTTATCCATTTTAAATATAGCAGTTTGTACATGTCAGTCCCAATCTCCCAGTTTATGCCTACCTCCTTCTCCCCTAGTAACCATAAGTTCGCTTTCTACATCTGTGACTCTATTTCCTTTTCGTAAATAGGTTCATTTGTATCATTTTTTTAGATTCCACATATAAGCAGTATCACATGGTATTTGTCTTTCTCTGACTTCCTTCGCTCCATATGACAGTGTCTAGGTCTAATCCATGTTGCTGCAAATGGCATTATTTTGTGCTTTTTTATGGATGAGTAATAGTCCCTTGTATATATGTACCACATCTTCTTTATTCATTCCTTTGTTGATGGACCTTTAGGTTGCTTCCATGCCCTGGCTATTGTAAATAGTGCTGCAATGAATATTGGGGTACATGTATCTTTTTGAATTATGTTTTTTCCTGAATATTTGCCCAGGAGCAGGATTGAAGGGTCATATAGTAGCTCTATTTTTAGTTAAGGAACCTCCATACTGTTCTCCACAGCAGCTGTTAACATTTACATTCCAAGTTAATTTAATTAATTTTAATTAGTTAATTAAAATTAATTAATTTTTGGTTGAGCTGGGTCTTTGTTGCTGTGTGCAGGCTTTCTCTAGTTGTGGCGAGTGGGGGCTACTCTTTGTTGCAGTGGCTTCTCATTGCAGTGGCTTCTCTTGCTGCAGAGCACAGACTCTACATGCAAGGGCCTCAGTAGTTGTGGCGTGTGGACTCAGTAGTTGTGGCTCGTGGACCCCAGAGCATACAGGCTTCAGTAGTTGTGGTGCTGGCTTGCAGGCTCTAGTGT
>NW_011376413.1:0-689 GCF_000754665.1 Bison bison bison
GGAGGGTCCTCAAAATCTAAAACCAGAACTAACACATGACCCAGCAATCCCACGCCTGGTTGTGTATCTAAAAAAAAAAAAAGAACCCACTAATTTGGATGGTCTCCGTCAGGTACTTGATGCTTTTCTGAGTCTAAGGGTTTCCACTGCTCATCGCCCCTTCCCCTCCAGCCTCGTCTACTCTCTCCCAGTGACCCCACCCCAGTCCAACCTCCCTGTTTATTACGAAGGCACCCGTGACTGGCGCAGTCAGTGTGACATGAAGAGATAGTCCTTCCCAGCCACCAGATAATCAGGAGTTTTGGCCAGACCTTTGAGCACACACTGAGACAGTGAGGAGTCAGACAAAAAGCACAGACTGTGGCGCTGAAATGGATTACTAAGGAACTTAGTGATGGGGCCAGTGACCCTCCAGGACAATATTCTGCAGGTCCAGTTGGGGATGATACATTTCATGGGCAAATCACAATTACGGAAAAGAATGGCAACCCATACATATCAAGGCAGTTTATTCTCTGTGACAGTTCATTTCCCTAAAGACTATCTGTTCATACTACCTAGGTTGCATTTGCAACAGAATTTATCATCCACAGATGAAAACTAATGGCAACACTTGGTTCGCTACTCTAGGATCACTGTGGTTTCTTGCTTTCATGATTTCTAAAGTTCTGGTATCCATTTGTTCACTG
>NW_011376414.1:0-871 GCF_000754665.1 Bison bison bison
CCTGCCCCCAATCCCTCCCAGCATCAGAGTCTTTTCCAATGAGTCAGCTCTTTGCATGAGGTGGCCAAAATACTGAAGTTTCAGCTTTAGCATCATTCCTTCCAAAGAAATCCCAGTGCTGATCTCTTAGGGTGGGCCATAACCCAGTGTGACTATAAGAAGAAATGGAGACAAAAAAGGAGGCACCAGGGATATATGCCCTCAAAAGGAATGCCAAGTGAAGAGGGTAGCCACCTGGCAGCCAAGGGGAGTGGCCTCAGGGTAAACCAGCCCTCATCTTGGACTTGCAGCCTCTAGAACTCTGAGAAAATAAATTTCCGTTGTTTCAGCCACCGATTCTGTGGGGTTTTCTTGTGGAAAGCCTAACAAATCAGTACGTTAGCCCAGGTAGAGATTTTGTCCTGGATAGTCTTTTTTACTTGCCTGTCATTCCTAAAAGCTATCTCAAGATCTTGCTTATGTGATTGCAGCTCCTTGTTTCTAAAGTTGTTTGGGCATAGGCTAGGTCTTGATCTTAGCCTCACGAGAACTAGCATAGAGCCTTTCAAAGAGCAGAGGCTGAAAAAATGAAGACAGTAAGAGGTCTAACTTGTTAAGGTTTAATACCTCCTGCATTTTTCACGAAGCATATCGAGGTATAAATTAATTTTATAAAACAGAAGACAGAAAAGATGGAGAACAATCAAGATTGATCATGTTTTGAAATTTTTTGCATTTTATTTTTTCATTCCATTGTCCCAGCAATATTATTGTGGGATTGGTTCCCATTTCGGCAAAGGTCCCTATTTTGATGTCAAATTTTTTATCTGGATGATTTTTTAAAAGTCTTGGTCTTCAGTAGGGGTGGGAGAAGCTGCTGGACGTGGCCGTG
>NW_011376415.1:0-888 GCF_000754665.1 Bison bison bison
TACTTTCTCCAAAGCATGAGGTTTCTGTTTTTTTTTTTTAAAGTCCATTATTTTCTCATTTATTGTCAAAATGTCACTTTTATTTCAAAAAGATTGGTTAAGTGGGCATATTTTGTCCAAAAAATTGGTGCTAGATAACACAGCACCAATAGCTATTGCTTTTAGCTCACAATATATCTAAGAAAGAGTTCAAACCCAGAGGGGCTATGCTTTTCTTCCATTGTTTCATTGTTGTTAGTATTGACCTAAATTATTAGGATCATCTTGACCAGTAGATTCTTTGCAGAAAATATTTTAAGTCACTTGCACATTTTAAGAGTGTTCATTTATCATAATCAGTAATGCAGTGTATAAATCCATTTGACCAAGAACATGTAAACTAGAACATATCACTGTATGTTCAGAATAAGGAGGCCATCAATAACTCTGAGTCACAGAGCTCACACTTTCCTTGCAAACCACTGACACAGAATCACCCACTCTCGTGACTGAGTGACAGAGCCAGTATCAATCATATATTCAATACTAGCAAAGTTTGGTGTATTTCTATTTTCTCAAGATTAAAAACTAAATAGAAATTGGAGTTCTAAAACCTGGTGCCTCAGTGGTAAAAATAATCCGTGTGCCAATGCAGGAGACACTACTTCAATCCCTTGTGGGCAAGAGCCCCTGGAGAAGAAAACGGTAACCCACTCCAGCGTTCTTGCCTGGGAAATCCCACGAACAGAGGAGCCTGGCAGCCTACAGTGCACAGGGTCACAGAGAGTCAGACATGACAGCGCCTAAACAACAACAAAACGTTTTCTTCAGGCACCTTAAGGGACAACCTTGCACATCCCTAGAATGTACACACCCTATATTGGAAATGACTGCACTAAGCTGTCTCAT
>NW_011376416.1:0-902 GCF_000754665.1 Bison bison bison
TTTTATTACATTTACTCTGTAAGGACCTTATTCGAGAGAACCAAAAGACACACTATTAAATGAACCACTGACCACCACCCTTGCCAGGCAACAGAGAAGAGAAACACTTGCAGGAGTCATCTTACAACGGGAGGTCCTGGTAAGGAACAAGGGACTAACAAGCTACCACCAACCAGGATTCTGGAGAGGTCAAAAAGAGATGGGAGACTGCAGTCCAGAGGTCCTAGCAACTTCCCAGGATCGTCCTCGCTGGAATCCACCTCGGCTGAGTGATGCGTGTGCCCCCAGGAAGGATTCCAATTCAGAATGACTGGCAAGAGACAAACCAGAAACTAACCCAATGACCAGAAACCCTGAGACGGTGAGCCACGTGGCAGAGCAGTTCTCTCCGTTTCCCTCACCCTCCTGCCCTCTGCCCCGGCAGCCCTTCCCAATGAAGTCTCTCGCTTGGATGGCACTCCTCACCACGGACAATTCATTTCCAAGTGTCAGACAAGAATCCATTCTCAAGCCCTGGAAGGGATCCTCCTTCCTTCATCAAAACCACAATCCAGGAGAAAATATCTTCCAAATGCTACCTTGTAGAGAAGGCAGTGGCACCCCTTCCAGTATTCTGACTTCAGAAATCCCAGGGACAGAGGAGCTTGGTGGGCTACAGTCCAACAGCAGGGCATTTCTGAGGGGAGGAAACAGTCCCAGGGAAGCTGAGGCACTCGCCGAAGTCCCCAGAGCTTTCGACGGCACAGCCAGAACTGTGGCTGAGGACTCCCAGTGGCCAGGCCTCTTGATCCTGGCCTGTCTCACCAGGTACATGTGTGGAAAACTAGAATCAAAAATATGCCTGAGGGCTTCCCTGGTGGCTCTGTGGTAAAGAATCCGCTTGCCAGTCCTGGAGATGCAGA
>NW_011376416.1:5049-5418 GCF_000754665.1 Bison bison bison
GGGACCCCCTGCCCCGGACGCGCTCCCGATGTGCCACGCCCCCACGCCCACTTCCAGGAGAGGCCCGCGGGCCTCACTATTGCCCCAGATGAAACACAAGGACAAGCAAATCCACCCCACAGAGACAAGCCAAGCTTTTTGTCAGCTGATCTGTCTATGATTCAGGGATAAAACTATGACTACAGAAAGGAAAGATGACCTGACCTAGGACGGCCATGATATTCTACAGAACCAGACAAAATTGGTTACAAGGAAACTTCTTTTTTTTCTTGGAAACTGTAAAGCTGGTTCTTTTGCATATGCAATTAAAAACAATTAGCTTGTTACAAAGGCCTGCCTAGGGCAACGCTTGAAGTTAATCCTTGCCAC
>NW_011376417.1:0-676 GCF_000754665.1 Bison bison bison
CATCTGGGCTACAGCAATTTTATATTCAAAATAAAAATTCAGCAGGCATCTGTTGAGAACATGAGGCTCTGTGCCAGTGGATTGTTCTTGAGCGGAACATAATAATGCCTTAGTTGTGGATAATAACTATCTTGTTTCCTAACTAATTTGCTAATTCAGTTTTACCTCCTGGGCTTGAGACCTGTCACATCCCTGTTTAAGAACCTTCAGTGGCTCTTTTCTACTATCTAGGAGATCAATGCTAAGTGCCTAGACTGGCATCAAAGACTTCCAGAGAGGTCCCCCAAATATACATCTTGCTGAGCTCTCTAGTGTTCCTCCTAAAGAACATTCCATTCCAATCTTTCTGGTGCCAAAAGTCAAGCTTTATACATTTCTACTTCTGTGCCTTTCTCTCTCTCCCCCTGCTCTCCACATCCTACCCACACAAACATGAAGCCTTAGCATTCACTTTATACTCTTATTTCTTCTATATAAGCCTGACAGATCCTGGTCTTTGCACTGCAAGCCCCATGTGTCACTATCTTGAGTGTACAAAGACTCTGTGACTTCATACATGAAAGACCTACTTAGGAGCAATGGCGAGCTGAGGGCTAAATCGTGGTTTTCTGAGTCAGAAAACCATCACCCCACTCTCCACGTCCATACCTGGCTGCCTGTGTTCATGTGTAAGAAA
>NW_011376418.1:0-1153 GCF_000754665.1 Bison bison bison
CCCCACAGCCCCCCCTAAATGACAGACTCTCCACCAACCTGGTTCAGAGCTATCTCCAAGGCTCCTGTGCTGGAACCGATTTGGGGGTCAGAATGACCTGGGTTCAAACCTATAGCAAGGCCACTCCCGGCCCTGTGACAGGCCAGCTCCTGCGGCGACTCTCAGAGCCTCAGTCTCCTCCACTGAAGATGGAGTCAGCGACTCTGACCTTGGAAGGCTTTGAGGGGATAAAGGTTGAGAGATGAAGGCACCCAAAGTGCTTGGTCTCAGGAGGTGGCCTGGCTGGGAGAGTCCAACACAGGACAAGGCCTGCAATGGTCAGCACGGGCTCGGTGGAGGTGAAGAGCAATGGTTCCGAGTCCCCCCATCACAGCCGGCCTTGGTCACTTAGAGCTGAATGACCTTGAGCAATGGGGCCGCTCTGGTCACTTAGAGCTGATTGACCTTGAGCAATGGGGCCGCTCTTCATCTACAAAGTGGGGTGAAATCACTGAGCACCCAGAAGGCCCCCTCATAGCAGGAACTGCCTCTCAACCCTCACCCATAAGGGTGGTGGGCCCCCTCCTCCATGGGTCCTTCCAGGAAGACCGGGGGCCAGGACAGGGTGTAGACGAGGAGAGGTGGGGCAGCCTGTCCTTTCTCTCCGGAGTAGACGTCCACTGTGGCTCCAGGTCCCCGGGCTGGCCACGCGCTGAGCTGGGCCCCGGGATGGAGTCTGGCTGCCAGGACAGAGGGGTGGGGGTGGTTGTTCGGCGACTTTCTTCTCCCGGGATGGCAACCCACCGCGCCGGCACCCTGCGGCCGGCTGGCCCTGTGGGCCGGGGTGATCCCAGGGCTCGGGAGACGCGGGGATCGCAGAGCCGTTGGCTGGACCAACTGCGCGGAGAGCCGTTGGCGTTGTGCGGGCGCAGCCGGGCGGCGTCACGTGCACGCGCTGCCGGGTGTGAGCGCCCGGCCGTGGACACGAGGCCCGGCAGCCCCGCAGGCCGGCGGCGCGCACGCATCAGAGCGGGTCCCGCTACAGTCACGCAGGATGGAGACCCGGGACCGCGACCAGGCTGGGCTGGACTCACGCATCCTCATACCCAGGACTTCACTGGCCTGTGGGTCACTGCGGCGGCGAGAGGCAGGACTGGCCCCGGCCCAGGAGGGA
>NW_011376419.1:0-672 GCF_000754665.1 Bison bison bison
CACTTGGCTATCATTCACTGATCAACTGGCTGATCATACACTGATCACGTGAATGAGCATGCACTGATAATGTCGCTATCATGCACTGGTCAAGTGACTGCAAAATCACTGATCACGTGGATGATCATACTCTGTTGACGGGTCTGATCATGCACTGATCCCGTGACTGATCATGCAGTGATCACGTGGCTATCATGCACTGATCACCTGGCTATCATTCACTGATCACATGGCTGTTCATGCACTGATCACGTGACTGATCATGCACTGATCACGTGGCTATCATGCACTGATCAGTTGGCTGATCATGCACTGATCACGTGGATATCATGCAATGATTACGTGGTTGATCATGCATTGATCACGTAGCTAACATGCACTGATAACTTGGCTGATCATGCATTTGTCAGCTGGCTATAATGCACGGATCACGAGACTGTGCAAGCACTCCTCACGTGAATGATCATGCACTGATCACATGACAGATTATGCACTGAACACGTGGCTATCAGGCACGGATCATGTGATTGTGCATGCACTGATCACGTGACTGATTATGCACTGATCACGTGGATTATCATACAGTGATCACGTGGCTATCAGGCACTGATCACGTGCCTGAACATGCACTGATCACGTAGATATAATGCACTGATCACGTGACTGTGGATG